>NW_027436194.1:0-58000 GCF_964199755.1 Larus michahellis | reverse complement strand
TGGGGCTACGCAAGCGGTTCCCAAAGAGCTTTAGAACAAGGCAGAGTTTTCCCTGCTGGCTCTTTGGGCGGGGGACCCATCTCCAGCCGTATGGCCATTTTTGTGCCTGCAACGGCTGCAAGTGGGAAAGGGTGTTGTCGAGGGTGAAGGCAGCAGCAAAGGTCGCAGCCCCCAGGTCTGTGGGGCTACGCAAGCTGTTCCCAAAGAGCTTTAGAACAAGGCATAGTTTTCCCTGCTTGCTCTTTGGGCCTGGGACCCATCTCCAGCCGTATGACCATTTTTGTGCCTGGCGCAGCGCCAAGTGGGAAAGGGTGGTTTTCTGAGGCTGAAGGCAGCAGGAAAGCCTGCAGCCCCCAGGTCTGTGGGGCTACGCAAGCGGTTCCCAAAGAGCTTTAGAACAAGGCAGAGTTTTCCCTGCTGGCTCTTTGGGCGGGGGACCCATCTCCAGCCGTATGGCCATTTTTGTGCCTGCAACGGCTGCAAGTGGGAAAGGGTGTTGTCGAGGGTGAAGGCAGCAGCAAAGGTCGCAGGCACCAGGTCTGTGGGGCTACGCAAGCGGTTCCCAAAGAGCTTTAGAACAAGGCATAGTTTTCCCTGCTTGCTCTTTGGGCGTGGGACCCATCTGCAGCCATAGGGCATTTTTGTGCCTGGCGCGGCGCCAAGTGGGAAAGGGTGGTTTTGAGGCTGAAAGCAGCAGGAAAGTCCGCAGCCCCCAGGTCTGTGGGGCTACGTAAGCGGTTCCCAAAGAGCTTTAGAACAAGGCATAGTTTTCCCTCCTGGCTCTTTGGGCGTGGGACCCATCTCCAGCCATATGGCCATTTTTGTGCCTGGTGCAGCGCCAAGTGGGAAAGGGTGGTTTTGAGGCTGAAGGCAGCAGGAAAGCCTGCAGCCCCCAGGTGTGTGGGTGCTACGCAAGCGGTTCCCAAAGAGCTTTAGAACAAGGCATAATTTTCCCTGCCAGCTCCTTGGGCGTGGGACACATCTCCAGCCGTATGGCCATTATTGTTTCTGGCGCGGTGCCAAGTGGGAAAGGGTGGTTTTGAGGCTGAAGGCAGCAGGAAAGCCCGCAGCCCCCAGGTCTGTGGGGCTATGCAAGCGGTTCCCAAAGAGCTTTAGAACAAGGCATAGTTTTCCCTGCTGGCTCCTTGGGCGGGGGACTAATCTCCAGCCGTATGGCCATTTTTGTGCCTGCAACGGCTCCAAGAGGGAAAGGGTTGTGTCGAGGCTGAAGGCAGCAGGAAAGCCCGCAGCCCGCAGGTCTGTGGGGCTACGTAAGCGCTTCCCAAAGAGCTTTAGAACAAGGCATAGTTTTCCCTGCTGGCTCCTTGGGCGGGGTCTCATCTCCAGCCATATGGCCATTTTTGTGGCTGGCGCGGCGCCAAGTGGGAAAGGGTGGTTTTGAGGCTGAAGGCAGCAGGAAAGCCTGCAGCCCCCAGGCCTGTGGGGCTACGCACGCAGTTCCCAAAGAGCTTTAGAACAAGGCATAGTTTTCCCTGCTTGCTCTTTTGGCCTGGGACACATATCCAGCCATAGGGCCATTTTTGTGTCTGGCGCGGCGCCAAGTGGGAAAGGGTGGTTTTGAGGCTGAAGGCAGCAGGAAAGCCTGCAGCCCCCAGGTCTGTGGGGCTACGGAAGCGGTTCCCAAAGAGCTTTAGAACAAGGCATAATTTTTCCCTGCTTGCTCTTTGGGCGGGGGACCCATCTCCAGCCGTACTGCCATTTTTGTGCCTGGCGCGGCGCCAAGTGCGAAAGGGTGGTTTTGAGGCTGAAGGCAGCAGGAAAGCCTGCAGCCCCCAGGTCTGTGGGGCTACGCAAGCTGTTCCCAAAGAGCTTTAGAACAAGGCATAGTTTTCCCTGCTGGCTCCTTGGGCGGGGGCTCATCTCCAGCCATATGGCCATTTTTGTGCGTGGCGCGGCGCCAAGTGGGAAAGGGTGGTTTTGAGGCTGAAGGCAGCAGGAAAGCCTGCAGCCCCCAGGTCTGTGGGTCAACGCAAGCGGTTCCCAAAGACCTTTTGAACAAGGCATAGTTTTCCCTGCTGGCTCTTTGGGCCGGGGACCCATCTCCAGCCGTATGGCCATTTTTGTTGCTGGCGCGGCGCCAAGTGGGAAAGGGTGGTGTCGAGGCTGAAGGCAGCAGGAAAGCCTGCAGCCCCCAGGTCTGTGGGGCTACGGAAGCGGTTCCCAAAGAGCTTTAGAACAAGGCATAATTTTCCCTGCTGGCTCTTTGGGCGTGGAACCATCTCCAGCCATATGGCCATTTTTGTGCCTGGCGCGGCGCCAAGTGGGAAAGGGTGGTTTTCTGAGGCTGAAGGCAGCAGGAAAGCCTGCAGCCCCCAGGTCTGTGGGGCTACGCAAGCGGTTCCCAAAGAGCTTTAGAACAAGGCAGAGTTTTCCCTGCTGGCTCTTTGCGCGGGGGACCCATCTCCAGCCGTATGGCCATTTTTGTGCCTGCAACGGCTGCAAGTGGGAAAGGGTGTTGTCGAGGGTGAAGGCAGCAGCAAAGCCCGCAGCCCCCAGGTCTGTGGGGCTACGCAAGAGGTTCCCAAAGAGCTTTAGAACAAGGCATAGTTTTCCCTGCTTGCTCTTTGGGCCTGGGACCCATCTCCAGCCGTATGACCATTTTTGTGCCTTGCGCGGGGCCAAGTGGGAAAGGGTGGTTTTCTGAGGCTGAAGGCAGTAGGAAAGCCTGCAGCCCCCAGGTCTGTGGGTCAACGCAAGCGGTTCCCAAAGAGCTTTAGAACAAGGCAGAGTTTTCCCTGCTGGCTCTTTGGGCTTGGGACCCATCTCCAGCCGTATGGCCATTTTTGTGCCTGCAACGGCTGCAAGTGGGAAAGGGTGGTTTTGAGGCTGAAAGCAGCAGGAAAGCCTGCAGCCCCCAGGTCTGTGGGTGCTACGCAAGCGCTTCCCACAGAGCTTTAGAACAAGGCATATTTTTCCCTGCTGGCTCTTTGGGCCGGGGACCCATTTCCAGCCGTATTGCCATTTTTGTGGCTGGCGCGGTGCCAAGTGTGAAAGGGTGGTTTTCTGAGGCTGAAGGCAGTAGGAAAGCCTGCAGCCCCCAGGTCTGTGGGGCTACGCAAGAGGTTCCCAAAGAGCTTTAGAACAAGGCATAGTTTTCCCTGCTTGCTCTTTGGGCGTGGGACCCATCTGCAGCCATAGGGCATTTTTGTGCCTGGCGCGGCGCCAAGTGGGAAAGGGTGGTTTTCTGAGGCTGAAGGCAGCATGAAAGCCTGCAGCCCCCAGGTCTGTGGGGCTACGCAAGCGGTTCCCAAAGAGCTTTACAACAAGGCAGAGTTTTCCCTGCTGGCCCTTTGGGCGGGGGACCCATCTCCAGCCGTATGGCCATTTTTGTTGCTGGCGCGGCGCCAAGTGGGAAAGGGTGGTGTCGAGGCTGAAGGCAGCAGGAAAGCCTGCAGCCCCCAGGTCTGTGGGGCTACGGAAGCGGTTCCCAAAGAGCTTTAGAACAAGGCATAATTTTCCCTGCTGGCTCTTTGGGCGTGGAACCATCTCCAGCCATATGGCCATTTTTGTGCCTGGCGCGGCGCCAAGTGGGAAAGGGTGGTTTTCTGAGGCTGAAGGCAGCAGGAAAGCCTGCAGCCCCCAGGTCTGTGGGGCTACGCAAGCGGTTCCCAAAGAGCTTTAGAACAAGGCAGAGTTTTCCCTGCTGGCCCTTTGGGCGGGGGACCCATCTCCAGCCGTATGGCCATTTTTGTGCCTGCAACGGCTGCAAGTGGGAAAGGGTGGTTTTGAGGCTGAAGGCAGCAGGAAAGCCTGCAGCCCCCAGGTGTGTGGGTGCTACGCAAGCGGTTCCCAAAGAGCTTTAGAACAAGGCATAATTTTCCCTGCCAGCTCCTTGGGCGTGGGACACATCTCCAGCCGTATGGCCATTATTGTTTCTGGCGCGGTGCCAAGTGGGAAAGGGTGGTTTTGAGGCTGAAGGCAGCAGGAAAGCCCGCAGCCCCCAGGTCTGTGGGGCTATGCAAGCGGTTCCCAAAGAGCTTTAGAACAAGGCATAGTTTTCCCTGCTGGCTCCTTGGGCGGGGGACTAATCTCCAGCCGTATGGCCATTTTTGTGCCTGCAACGGCTCCAAGAGGGAAAGGGTTGTGTCGAGGCTGAAGGCAGCAGGAAAGCCCGCAGCCCGCAGGTCTGTGGGGCTACGTAAGCGCTTCCCAAAGAGCTTTAGAACAAGGCATAGTTTTCCCTGCTGGCTCCTTGGGCGGGGTCTCATCTCCAGCCATATGGCCATTTTTGTGGCTGGCGCGGCGCCAAGTGGGAAAGGGTGGTTTTGAGGCTGAAGGCAGCAGGAAAGCCTGCAGCCCCCAGGCCTGTGGGGCTACGCACGCAGTTCCCAAAGAGCTTTAGAACAAGGCATAGTTTTCCCTGCTTGCTCTTTTGGCCTGGGACACATATCCAGCCATAGGGCCATTTTTGTGTCTGGCGCGGCGCCAAGTGGGAAAGGGTGGTTTTGAGGCTGAAGGCAGCAGGAAAGCCTGCAGCCCCCAGGTCTGTGGGGCTACGGAAGCGGTTCCCAAAGAGCTTTAGAACAAGGCATAATTTTTCCCTGCTTGCTCTTTGGGCGGGGGACCCATCTCCAGCCGTACTGCCATTTTTGTGCCTGGCGCGGCGCCAAGTGCGAAAGGGTGGTTTTGAGGCTGAAGGCAGCAGGAAAGCCTGCAGCCCCCAGGTCTGTGGGGCTACGCAAGCTGTTCCCAAAGAGCTTTAGAACAAGGCATAGTTTTCCCTGCTGGCTCCTTGGGCGGGGGCTCATCTCCAGCCATATGGCCATTTTTGTGCGTGGCGCGGCGCCAAGTGGGAAAGGGTGGTTTTGAGGCTGAAGGCAGCAGGAAAGCCTGCAGCCCCCAGGTCTGTGGGTCAACGCAAGCGGTTCCCAAAGACCTTTTGAACAAGGCATAGTTTTCCCTGCTGGCTCTTTGGGCCGGGGACCCATCTCCAGCCGTATGGCCATTTTTGTTGCTGGCGCGGCGCCAAGTGGGAAAGGGTGGTGTCGAGGCTGAAGGCAGCAGGAAAGCCTGCAGCCCCCAGGTCTGTGGGGCTACGGAAGCGGTTCCCAAAGAGCTTTAGAACAAGGCATAATTTTCCCTGCTGGCTCTTTGGGCGTGGAACCATCTCCAGCCATATGGCCATTTTTGTGCCTGGCGCGGCGCCAAGTGGGAAAGGGTGGTTTTCTGAGGCTGAAGGCAGCAGGAAAGCCTGCAGCCCCCAGGTCTGTGGGGCTACGCAAGCGGTTCCCAAAGAGCTTTAGAACAAGGCAGAGTTTTCCCTGCTGGCTCTTTGCGCGGGGGACCCATCTCCAGCCGTATGGCCATTTTTGTGCCTGCAACGGCTGCAAGTGGGAAAGGGTGTTGTCGAGGGTGAAGGCAGCAGCAAAGCCCGCAGCCCCCAGGTCTGTGGGGCTACGCAAGAGGTTCCCAAAGAGCTTTAGAACAAGGCATAGTTTTCCCTGCTTGCTCTTTGGGCCTGGGACCCATCTCCAGCCGTATGACCATTTTTGTGCCTTGCGCGGGGCCAAGTGGGAAAGGGTGGTTTTCTGAGGCTGAAGGCAGTAGGAAAGCCTGCAGCCCCCAGGTCTGTGGGTCAACGCAAGCGGTTCCCAAAGAGCTTTAGAACAAGGCAGAGTTTTCCCTGCTGGCTCTTTGGGCTTGGGACCCATCTCCAGCCGTATGGCCATTTTTGTGCCTGCAACGGCTGCAAGTGGGAAAGGGTGGTTTTGAGGCTGAAAGCAGCAGGAAAGCCTGCAGCCCCCAGGTCTGTGGGTGCTACGCAAGCGCTTCCCACAGAGCTTTAGAACAAGGCATATTTTTCCCTGCTGGCTCTTTGGGCCGGGGACCCATTTCCAGCCGTATTGCCATTTTTGTGGCTGGCGCGGTGCCAAGTGTGAAAGGGTGGTTTTCTGAGGCTGAAGGCAGTAGGAAAGCCTGCAGCCCCCAGGTCTGTGGGGCTACGCAAGAGGTTCCCAAAGAGCTTTAGAACAAGGCATAGTTTTCCCTGCTTGCTCTTTGGGCGTGGGACCCATCTGCAGCCATAGGGCATTTTTGTGCCTGGCGCGGCGCCAAGTGGGAAAGGGTGGTTTTCTGAGGCTGAAGGCAGCATGAAAGCCTGCAGCCCCCAGGTCTGTGGGGCTACGCAAGCGGTTCCCAAAGAGCTTTACAACAAGGCAGAGTTTTCCCTGCTGGCCCTTTGGGCGGGGGACCCATCTCCAGCCATATGGCCATTTTTGTGCCTGCAACGGCTGCAAGTGGGAAAGGGTGGTTTTGAGGCTGAAGGCAGCAGGAAAGCCTGCAGCCCCCAGGTGTGTGGGTGCTACGCAAGCGGTTCCCAAAGAGCTTTAGAACAAGGCATAATTTTCCCTGCCAGCTCCCTGGGCGTGGGACACATCTCCAGCCGTATGGCCATTATTGTTTCTGGCGCGGTGCCAAGTGGGAAAGGGTGGTTTTGAGGCTGAAGGCAGCAGGAAAGCCCGCAGCCCCCAGGTCTGTGGGGCTATGCAAGCGGTTCCCAAAGAGCTTTAGAACAAGGCATAGTTTTCCCTGCTGGCTCCTTGGGCGGGGGACTAATCTCCAGCCGTATGGCCATTTTTGTGCCTGCAACGGCTCCAAGAGGGAAAGGGTTGTGTCGAGGCTGAAGGCAGCAGGAAAGCCCGCAGCCCCCAGGTCTGTGGGGCTACGCAAGCTGTTCCCAAAGAGCTTTAGAACAAGGCATAGTTTTCCCTGCTGGCTCCTTGGGCGGGGGCTCATCTCCAGCCATATGGCCATTTTTGTGCGTGGCGCGGCGCCAAGTGGGAAAGGGTGGTTTTGAGGCTGAAGGCAGCAGGAAAGCCCGCAGCCCCCAGGTCTGTGGGGCTACGCAAGCGGTTCCCAAAGAGCTTTAGAACAAGGCATAGTTTTCCCTGCTTGCTCTTTTGGCCTGGGACACATATCCAGCCATAGGGCCATTTTTGTGGCTGGCGCGGCGCAAAGTGGGAAAGGGTGGTTTTGAGGCTGAAGGCAGCAGGAAAGCCTGCAGCCCCCAGGTCTGTGGGGCTACGGAAGCGGTTCCAAAAGAGCTTTAGAACAAGGCATAGTTTACGCTACTGGCTCTTTGGGCGTGGGAACCATCTCCAGCCATAAGGCCATTTTTGTGCCTGGCGCGGCGCCAAGTGGGAAAGGGCGGTTTTGAGGCTGAAGGCAGCAGGAAAGCCTGCAGCCCCCAGGTCTGTGGGTCTACGCAAGCGGTTCCCAAAGAGCTTTAGAACAAGGCATAATTTTCCCTGCCAGCTCCTTGGGCGTGGGACCCATCTCCAGCCATATGGCCATTTTTGTGCCTGGCACGGCTCCATGTGGGAAAGGGTGGTGTCGAGGCTGAAGGCAGCAGGAAAGCCTGCAGCCCCCAGGTCTGTGGGGCTACGCAAGCTGTTCTCAAAGAGCTTTAGAACAAGGCATAGTTTTCCCTGCAGGCTCCTTGGGCGGGGGCTCATCTCCAGCCATAGGGCCATTTTTGTGCGTGGCGCTGGGCCAAGTGGGAAAGGGTGGTTTTGAGGCTGAAGGCAGCAGGAAAGCCCGCAGCCCCCAGGTCTGTGGGGCTACGCAAGCGGTTCCCAAAGAGCTTTACAACAAGGCATAGTTTTCCCTGCTTGCTCTTTTGGCCTGGGACACATATCCAGCCATAGGGCCATTTTTGTGGCTGGCGCGGCGCCAAGTGGGAAAGGGTGGTTTTGAGGCTGAAGGCAGCAGGAAAGCCTGCAGCCCCCAGGATTGTGGGGCTACGGAAGCGGTTCCAAAAGAGCTTTAGAACAAGGCATAGTTTACCCTACTGGCTCTTTGGGCGTGGGAACCATCTCCAGCCATATGGCCATTTTTGTGCCTGGCGCGGCGCCAAGTGGGAAAGGGCGGTTTTGAGGCTGAAGGCAGCAGGAAAGCCTGCAGCCCCCAGGTCTGTGGGTCTACGCAAGCGGTTCCCAAAGAGCTTTAGAACAAGGCATAGTTTTCCCTGCCAGCTCCTTGGCCGTGGGACCCATCTCCAGCCGTATGGCCATTTTTGTGCCTGGCGCGGCTCCATGTGGGAAAGGGTGGTGTCGAGGCTGAAGGCAGCAGGAAAGCCTGCAGCCCCCAGGTCTGTGGGGCTACGCAAGCTGTTCCCAAAGAGCTTTAGAACAAGGCATAGTTTTCCCTGCAGGCTCCTTGGGCGGGGGCTCATCTCCAGCCATAGGGCCATTTTTGTGCCTGGCGCGGCGCCAAGTGGGAAAGGGTGGTTTTGAGGCTGAAGGCAGCAGGAAAGCCCGCAGCCCCCAGGTCTGTGGGGCTATGCAAGCGGTTCCCAAAGAGCTTTAGAACAAGGCATAGTTTTCCCTGCTTGCTCTTTGGGCCTGGGACACATATCCAGCCATAGGGCCATTTTTGTGCCTGGCGCGGCGCCAAGTGGGAAAGGGTGGTGTCGAGGCTGAAGGTAGCAGGAAAGCCTGCAGCCCCCAGGTCTGTGGGGCTACGCAAGCTGTTCCCAAAGAGCTTTAGAACAAGGCATAGTTTTCCCTCCTGGCTCCTTGGGCGGGGGCTCATCTCCAGCCGTATGGCCATTTTTCTGCCTGGCGCGGCGCCAAGTGGGAAAGGGTGGTTTTGAGGCTGAAGGCAGCAGGAAAGCCCGCAGCCCCCAGGTCTGTGGGGCTACGCAAGCGGTTCCCAAAGAGCTTTAGAACAAGGCATAGTTTTCCCTGCTTGCTCTTTTGGCCTGGGACCCATATCCAGCCATAGGGCCATTTTTGTGCCTGGCGCGGCGCCAAGTGGGAAAGGGTGGTGTCGAGGCTGAAGGTAGCAGGAAAGCCCGCTGCCCCCAGGTCTGTAGGGCTACGCAAGTGGTTCCCGCAGAGCTTTAGAACAAGGCATATTTTTCCCTGCTGGCTCCTTGGGTGGGGGCTCATCTCCAGCCATATGGCCATTTTTGTGCGTGGCGCGGCGCCAAGTGGGAAAGGGTGGTTTTGAGGCTGAAGGCAGCAGGAAAGCCCGCAGCCCCCAGGTCTGTGGGGCTATGCAAGCGGTTCCCAAAGAGCTTTAGAACAAGGCATAATTTTCCCTGCTTTCTCTTTTGGCCTGGGACACTTATCCAGCCATAGGGCCATTTTTGTGCCTGGCACGGCGCCAAGTGGGAAAGGGTGGTTTTGAGGCTGAAGGCAGCAGGAAAGCCTGCAGCCCCCAGGTCTGTGGGGCTGCGCAAGCGGTTCCCAAAGAGCTTTAGAACAAGGCATAGTTTACCCTACTGGCTCCTTGGGCGTGGGAACCATCTCCAGCCATAAGGCCATTTTTGTGCCAGGCGCGGCGCCAAGTGGGAAAGGGCGGTTTTGAGGCTGAAGGCAGCAGGAAAGCCTGCAGCCCCCAGGTCTGTGGGGCTACGCAAGCGCTTCCCAAAGAGCTTTAGAACAAGGCATAGTTTTCCCTGCCAGCTCCTTGGGCGTGGGACCCATCTCCAGCCGTATGGCCATTTTTGTGCCTGGCACGGCACCTAATGGGAAAGGGTGGTTTTGAGGCTGAAGGCAGCAGGAAAGCCTGCAGGCCCCAGGTCTGTGGGGCTACGCAAGAGGTTCCCAAAGAGCTTTAGAACAAGGCAGAGTTTTCCCTGCTGGCCCTTTGGGCGGGGGACCCATGTCCAGCCATATGGCCATTTTTGTGCCTGCAACGGCTGCAAGTGGGAAAGGGTGGTTTTGAGGCTGAAGGCAGCAGGAAAGCCTGCAGCCCCCAGGTGTGTGGGTGCTACGCAAGCGGTTCCCACAGAGCTTTAGAACAAGGCATAATTTTCCCTGCCAGCTCCTTGGGCGTGGGACACACCTCCAGCCGTATGGCCATTATTGTTTCTGGCGCGGTGCCAAGTGGGAAAGGGTGGTTTTGAGGCTGAAGGCAGCAGGAAAGCCCGCAGCCCCCAGGTCTGTGGGGCTATGCAAGCGGTTCCCAAAGAGCTTTAGAACAAGGCATAGTTTTCCCTGCTGGCTCCTTGGGCGGGGGACTAATCTCCAGCCGTATGGCCATTTTTGTGCCTGGCACGGCTCCATGTGGGAAAGGGTGGTGTCGAGGCTGAAGGCAGCAGGAAAGCCTGCAGCCCCCAGGTCTGTGGGGCTACGCAAGCTGTTCTCAAAGAGCTTTAGAACAAGGCATAGTTTTCCCTGCAGGCTCCTTGGGCGGGGGCTCATCTCCAGCCATAGGGCCATTTTTGTGCGTGGCGCTGGGCCAAGTGGGAAAGGGTGGTTTTGAGGCTGAAGGCAGCAGGAAAGCCCGCAGCCCCCAGGTCTGTGGGGCTACGCAAGCGGTTCCCAAAGAGCTTTACAACAAGGCATAGTTTTCCCTGCTTGCTCTTTTGGCCTGGGACACATATCCAGCCATAGGGCCATTTTTGTGGCTGGCGCGGCGCCAAGTGGGAAAGGGTGGTTTTGAGGCTGAAGGCAGCAGGAAAGCCTGCAGCCCCCAGGATTGTGGGGCTACGGAAGCGGTTCCAAAAGAGCTTTAGAACAAGGCATAGTTTACCCTACTGGCTCTTTGGGCGTGGGAACCATCTCCAGCCATATGGCCATTTTTGTGCCTGGCGCGGCGCCAAGTGGGAAAGGGCGGTTTTGAGGCTGAAGGCAGCAGGAAAGCCTGCAGCCCCCAGGTCTGTGGGTCTACGCAAGCGGTTCCCAAAGAGCTTTAGAACAAGGCATAGTTTTCCCTGCCAGCTCCTTGGCCGTGGGACCCATCTCCAGCCGTATGGCCATTTTTGTGCCTGGCGCGGCTCCATGTGGGAAAGGGTGGTGTCGAGGCTGAAGGCAGCAGGAAAGCCTGCAGCCCCCAGGTCTGTGGGGCTACGCAAGCTGTTCCCAAAGAGCTTTAGAACAAGGCATAGTTTTCCCTGCAGGCTCCTTGGGCGGGGGCTCATCTCCAGCCATAGGGCCATTTTTGTGCCTGGCGCGGCGCCAAGTGGGAAAGGGTGGTTTTGAGGCTGAAGGCAGCAGGAAAGCCCGCAGCCCCCAGGTCTGTGGGGCTATGCAAGCGGTTCCCAAAGAGCTTTAGAACAAGGCATAGTTTTCCCTGCTTGCTCTTTGGGCCTGGGACACATATCCAGCCATAGGGCCATTTTTGTGCCTGGCGCGGCGCCAAGTGGGAAAGGGTGGTGTCGAGGCTGAAGGTAGCAGGAAAGCCTGCAGCCCCCAGGTCTGTGGGGCTACGCAAGCTGTTCCCAAAGAGCTTTAGAACAAGGCATAGTTTTCCCTCCTGGCTCCTTGGGCGGGGGCTCATCTCCAGCCGTATGGCCATTTTTCTGCCTGGCGCGGCGCCAAGTGGGAAAGGGTGGTTTTGAGGCTGAAGGCAGCAGGAAAGCCCGCAGCCCCCAGGTCTGTGGGGCTATGCAAGCGGTTCCCAAAGAGCTTTAGAACAAGGCATAGTTTTCCCTGCTTGCTCTTTTGGCCTGGGACCCATATCCAGCCATAGGGCCATTTTTGTGCCTGGCGCGGCGCCAAGTGGGAAAGGGTGGTGTCGAGGCTGAAGGTAGCAGGAAAGCCCGCTGCCCCCAGGTCTGTAGGGCTACGCAAGTGGTTCCCGCAGAGCTTTAGAACAAGGCATATTTTTCCCTGCTGGCTCCTTGGGTGGGGGCTCATCTCCAGCCATATGGCCATTTTTGTGCGTGGCGCGGCGCCAAGTGGGAAAGGGTGGTTTTGAGGCTGAAGGCAGCAGGAAAGCCCGCAGCCCCCAGGTCTGTGGGGCTATGCAAGCGGTTCCCAAAGAGCTTTAGAACAAGGCATAATTTTCCCTGCTTTCTCTTTTGGCCTGGGACACTTATCCAGCCATAGGGCCATTTTTGTGCCTGGCACGGCGCCAAGTGGGAAAGGGTGGTTTTGAGGCTGAAGGCAGCAGGAAAGCCTGCAGCCCCCAGGTCTGTGGGGCTGCGCAAGCGGTTCCCAAAGAGCTTTAGAACAAGGCATAGTTTACCCTACTGGCTCCTTGGGCGTGGGAACCATCTCCAGCCATAAGGCCATTTTTGTGCCAGGCGCGGCGCCAAGTGGGAAAGGGCGGTTTTGAGGCTGAAGGCAGCAGGAAAGCCTGCAGCCCCCAGGTCTGTGGGGCTACGCAAGCGCTTCCCAAAGAGCTTTAGAACAAGGCATAGTTTTCCCTGCCAGCTCCTTGGGCGTGGGACCCATCTCCAGCCGTATGGCCATTTTTGTGCCTGGCACGGCACCTAATGGGAAAGGGTGGTTTTGAGGCTGAAGGCAGCAGGAAAGCCTGCAGGCCCCAGGTCTGTGGGGCTACGCAAGAGGTTCCCAAAGAGCTTTAGAACAAGGCAGAGTTTTCCCTGCTGGCCCTTTGGGCGGGGGACCCATGTCCAGCCATATGGCCATTTTTGTGCCTGCAACGGCTGCAAGTGGGAAAGGGTGGATTTGAGGCTGAAGGCAGCAGGAAAGCCTGCAGCCCCCAGGTGTGTGGGTGCTACGCAAGCGGTTCCCACAGAGCTTTAGAACAAGGCATAATTTTCCCTGCCAGCTCCTTGGGCGTGGGACACACCTCCAGCCGTATGGCCATTATTGTTTCTGGCGCGGTGCCAAGTGGGAAAGGGTGGTTTTGAGGCTGAAGGCAGCAGGAAAGCCCGCAGCCCCCAGGTCTGTGGGGCTATGCAAGCGGTTCCCAAAGAGCTTTAGAACAAGGCATAGTTTTCCCTGCTGGCTCCTTGGGCGGGGGACTAATCTCCAGCCGTATGGCCATTTTTGTGCCTGCAACGGCTCCAAGAGGGAAAGGGTTGTGTCGAGGCTGAAGGCAGCAGGAAAGCCCGCAGCCCCCAGGTCTGTGGGGCTACGCAAGCTGTTCCCAAAGAGCTTTAGAACAAGGCATAGTTTTCCCTGCTGGCTCCTTGGGCGGGGGCTCATCTCCAGCCATAGGGCCATTTTTGTGCGTGGCGCTGGGCCAAGTGGGAAAGGGTGGTTTTGAGGCTGAAGGCAGCAGGAAAGCCCGCAGCCCCCAGGTCTGTGGGGCTACGCAAGCGGTTCCCAAAGAGCTTTACAACAAGGCATAGTTTTCCCTGCTTGCTCTTTTGGCCTGGGACACATATCCAGCCATAGGGCCATTTTTGTGGCTGGCGCGGCACCAAGTGGGAAAGGGTGGTTTTGAGGCTGAAGGCAGCAGGAAAGCCTGCAGCCCCCAGGATTGTGGGGCTACGGAAGCGGTTCCAAAAGAGCTTTAGAACAAGTCATAGTTTACCCTACTGGCTCTTTGGGCGTGGGAACCATCTCCAGCCATATGGCCATTTTTGTGCCTGGCGCGGCGCCAAGTGGGAAAGGGCGGTTTTGAGGCTGAAGGCAGCAGGAAAGCCTGCAGCCCCCAGGTCTGTGGGTCTACGCAAGCGGTTCCCAAAGAGCTTTAGAACAAGGCATAGTTTTCCCTGCCAGCTCCTTGGCCGTGGGACCCATCTCCAGCCGTATGGCCATTTTTGTGCCTGGCGCGGCTCCATGTGGGAAAGGGTGGTGTCGAGGCTGAAGGCAGCAGGAAAGCCTGCAGCCCCCAGGTCTGTGGGGCTACGCAAGCTGTTCCCAAAGAGCTTTAGAACAAGGCATAGTTTTCCCTGCAGGCTCCTTGGGCGGGGGCTCATCTCCAGCCATAGGGCCATTTTTGTGCCTGGCGCGGGGCCAAGTGGGAAAGGGTGGTTTTGAGGCTGAAGGCAGCAGGAAAGCCCGCAGCCCCCAGGTCTGTGGGGCTATGCAAGCGGTTCCCAAAGAGCTTTAGAACAAGGCATAGTTTTCCCTGCTTGCTCTTTGGGCCTGGGACACATATCCAGCCATAGGGCCATTTTTGTGCCTGGCGCGGCGCCAAGTGGGAAAGGGTGGTGTCGAGGCTGAAGGTAGCAGGAAAGCCTGCAGCCCCCAGGTCTGTGGGGCTACGCAAGCTGTTCCCAAAGAGCTTTAGAATAAGGCATAGTTTTCCCTCCTGGCTCCTTGGGCGGGGGCTCATCTCCAGCCGTATGGCCATTTTTCTGCCTGGCGCGGCGCCAAGTGGGAAAGGGTGGTTTTGAGGCTGAAGGCAGCAGGAAAGCCCGCAGCCCCCAGGTCTGTGGGGCTACGCAAGCGGTTCCCAAAGAGCTTTAGAACAAGGCATAGTTTTCCCTGCTTGCTCTTTTGGCCTGGGACCCATATCCAGCCATAGGGCCATTTTTGTGCCTGGCGCGGCGCCAAGTGGGAAAGGGTGGTGTCGAGGCTGAAGGTAGCAGGAAAGCCCGCTGCCCCCAGGTCTGTAGGGCTACGCAAGTGGTTCCCGCAGAGCTTTAGAACAAGGCATATTTTTCCCTGCTGGCTCCTTGGGTGGGGGCTCATCTCCAGCCATATGGCCATTTTTGTGCCTGGCGCGGCGCCAAGTGGGAAAGGGTGGTTTTGAGGCTGAAGGCAGCAGGAAAGCCCGCAGCCCCCAGGTCTGTGGGGCTATGCAAGCGGTTCCCAAAGAGCTTTAGAACAAGGCATAATTTTCCCTGCTTTCTCTTTTGGCCTGGGACACTTATCCAGCCATAGGGCCATTTTTGTGCCTGGCACGGCGCCAAGTGGGAAAGGGTGGTTTTGAGGCTGAAGGCAGCAGGAAAGCCTGCAGCCCCCAGGTCTGTGGGGCTGCGCAAGCGGTTCCCAAAGAGCTTTAGAACAAGGCATAGTTTACCCTACTGGCTCCTTGGGCGTGGGAACCATCTCCAGCCATAAGGCCATTTTTGTGCCAGGCGCGGCGCCAAGTGGGAAAGGGCGGTTTTGAGGCTGAAGGCAGCAGGAAAGCCTGCAGCCCCCAGGTCTGTGGGGCTACGCAAGCGCTTCCCAAAGAGCTTTAGAACAAGGCATAGTTTTCCCTGCCAGCTCCTTGGGCGTGGGACCCATCTCCAGCCGTATGGCCATTTTTGTGCCTGGCACGGCACCTAATGGGAAAGGGTGGTTTTGAGGCTGAAGGCAGCAGGAAAGCCTGCAGGCCCCAGGTCTGTGGGGCTACGCAAGAGGTTCCCAAAGAGCTTTAGAACAAGGCAGAGTTTTCCCTGCTGGCCCTTTGGGCGGGGGACCCATGTCCAGCCATATGGCCATTTTTGTGCCTGCAACGGCTGCAAGTGGGAAAGGGTGGTTTTGAGGCTGAAGGCAGCAGGAAAGCCTGCAGCCCCCAGGTGTGTGGGTGCTACGCAAGCGGTTCCCACAGAGCTTTAGAACAAGGCATAATTTTCCCTGCCAGCTCCTTGGGCGTGGGACACATCTCCAGCCGTATGGCCATTATTGTTTCTGGCGCGGTGCCAAGTGGGAAAGGGTGGTTTTGAGGCTGAAGGCAGCAGGAAAGCCCGCAGCCCCCAGGTCTGTGGGGCTATGCAAGCGGTTCCCAAAGAGCTTTAGAACAAGGCATAGTTTTCCCTGCTGGCTCCTTGGGCGGGGGACTAATCTCCAGCCGTATGGCCATTTTTGTGCCTGCAACGGCTCCAAGAGGGAAAGGGTTGTGTCGAGGCTGAAGGCAGCAGGAAAGCCCGCAGCCCGCAGGTCTGTGGGGCTACGTAAGCGCTTCCCAAAGAGCTTTAGAACAAGGCATAGTTTTCCCTGCTGGCTCCTTGGGCGGGGGCTCATCTCCAGCCATATGGCCATTTTTGTGCGTGGCGCGGCGCAAAGTGGGAAAGGGTGGTTTTGAGGCTGAAGGCAGCAGGAAAGCCCGCAGCCCCCAGGTCTGTGGGGCTACGCAAGCAGTTCCCAAAGAGCTTTAGAACAAGGCATAGTTTTCCCTGCTTGCTCTTTTGGCCTGGGACACATATCCAGCCATATGGCCATTTTTGTGTCTGGCGCGGCGCCAAGTGGGAAAGGGTGGTTTGAGGCTGAAGGCAGCAGGAAAGCCTGCAGCCCCCAGGTCTGTGGGGCTACGGAAGCGGTTCCCAAAGTGCTGTAGAACAAGGCATAATTTTTCCCTGCTTGCTGTTTGGGCGGGGGACCCATCTCCAGCCGTACTGCCATTTTTGTGCCTGGCGCGGCGCCAAGTGGGAAAGGGTGGTTTTGAGGCTGAAGGCAGCAGGAAAGCCTGCAGCCCCCAGGTCTGTGGGGCTACGCAAGCTGTTCCCAAAGAGCTTTAGAACAAGGCATAGTTTTCCCTGCTGGCTCCTTGGGCGGGGGCTCATCTCCAGCCATATGGCCATTTTTGTGCGTGGTGCGGCGCAAAGTGGGAAAGGGTGGTTTTGAGGCTGAAGGCAGCAGGAAAGCCCGCAGCCCCCAGGTCTGTGGGGCTACGCAAGCGGTTCCCAAAGAGCTTTAGAACAAGGTATAGTTTTCCCTGCTTGCTCATTTGGCCTGGGACACATATCCAGCCATATGGCCATTTTTGTGGCTGGCGCGGCGCCAAGTGGGAAAGGGTGGTTTTGAGGGTGAAGGCAGCAGGAAAGCCTGCAGCCCCCAGGTCTGTGGGGCTACGGAAGCGGTTCCAAAAGAGCTTTAGAACAAGGCATAGTTTACGCTACTGGCTCTTTGGGCGTGGGAACCATCTCCAGCCATAAGGCCATTTTTGTGCCTGGCGCGGCGCCAAGTGGGAAAGGGCGGTTTTGAGGCTGAACGCAGCAGGAAAGCCTGCAGCCCCCAGGTCTGTGGGTCTACGCAAGCGGTTCCCAAAGAGCTTTAGAACAAGGCATAGTTTTCCCTGCTGGCTCCTTGGGCGGGGGCTCATCTCCAGCCATATGGCCATTTTTGTGCCTGGCGCGGCGCCAAGTGGGAAAGGGTGGTTTTGAGGCTGAAGGCAGCAGGAAAGCCCGCAGCCCCCAGGTCTGTGGGGCTATGCAAGCGGTTCCCAAAGAGCTTTAGAACAAGGCATAATTTTCCCTGCTTTCTCTTTTGGCCTGGGACACTTATCCAGCCATAGGGCCATTTTTGTGCCTGGCACGGCGCCAAGTGGGAAAGGGTGGTTTTGAGGCTGAAGGCAGCAGGAAAGCCTGCAGCCCCCAGGTCTGTGGGGCTGCGCAAGCGGTTCCCAAAGAGCTTTAGAACAAGGCATAGTTTTCCCTGCTTGCTCTTTGGGCCTGGGACACATATCCAGCCATAGGGCCATTTTTGTGCCTGGCGCGGCGCCAAGTGGGAAAGGGTGGTGTCGAGGCTGAAGGTAGCAGGAAAGCCTGCAGCCCCCAGGTCTGTGGGGCTACGCAAGCTGTTCCCAAAGAGCTTTAGAATAAGGCATAGTTTTCCCTCCTGGCTCCTTGGGCGGGGGCTCATCTCCAGCCGTATGGCCATTTTTCTGCCTGGCGCGGCGCCAAGTGGGAAAGGGTGGTTTTGAGGCTGAAGGCAGCAGGAAAGCCCGCAGCCCCCAGGTCTGTGGGGCTACGCAAGCGGTTCCCAAAGAGCTTTAGAACAAGGCATAGTTTTCCCTGCTTGCTCTTTTGGCCTGGGACCCATATCCAGCCATAGGGCCATTTTTGTGCCTGGCGCGGCGCCAAGTGGGAAAGGGTGGTGTCGAGGCTGAAGGTAGCAGGAAAGCCCGCTGCCCCCAGGTCTGTAGGGCTACGCAAGTGGTTCCCGCAGAGCTTTAGAACAAGGCATATTTTTCCCTGCTGGCTCCTTGGGTGGGGGCTCATCTCCAGCCATATGGCCATTTTTGTGCCTGGCGCGGCGCCAAGTGGGAAAGGGTGGTTTTGAGGCTGAAGGCAGCAGGAAAGCCCGCAGCCCCCAGGTCTGTGGGGCTATGCAAGCGGTTCCCAAAGAGCTTTAGAACAAGGCATAATTTTCCCTGCTTTCTCTTTTGGCCTGGGACACTTATCCAGCCATAGGGCCATTTTTGTGCCTGGCACGGCGCCAAGTGGGAAAGGGTGGTTTTGAGGCTGAAGGCAGCAGGAAAGCCTGCAGCCCCCAGGTCTGTGGGGCTGCGCAAGCGGTTCCCAAAGAGCTTTAGAACAAGGCATAGTTTACCCTACTGGCTCCTTGGGCGTGGGAACCATCTCCAGCCATAAGGCCATTTTTGTGCCAGGCGCGGCGCCAAGTGGGAAAGGGCGGTTTTGAGGCTGAAGGCAGCAGGAAAGCCTGCAGCCCCCAGGTCTGTGGGGCTACGCAAGCGCTTCCCAAAGAGCTTTAGAACAAGGCATAGTTTTCCCTGCCAGCTCCTTGGGCGTGGGACCCATCTCCAGCCGTATGGCCATTTTTGTGCCTGGCACGGCACCTAATGGGAAAGGGTGGTTTTGAGGCTGAAGGCAGCAGGAAAGCCTGCAGCCCCCAGGTCTGTGGGGCTACGCAAGAGGTTCCCAAAGAGCTTTAGAACAAGGCAGAGTTTTCCCTGCTGGCCCTTTGGGCGGGGGACCCATGTCCAGCCATATGGCCATTTTTGTGCCTGCAACGGCTGCAAGTGGGAAAGGGTGGTTTTGAGGCTGAAGGCAGCAGGAAAGCCTGCAGCCCCCAGGTGTGTGGGTGCTACGCAAGCGGTTCCCAAAGAGCTTTAGAACAAGGCATAATTTTCCCTGCCAGCTCCTTGGGCGTGGGACACATCTCCAGCCGTATGGCCATTATTGTTTCTGGCGCGGTGCCAAGTGGGAAAGGGTGGTTTTGAGGCTGAAGGCAGCAGGAAAGCCCGCAGCCCCCAGGTCTGTGGGGCTACGCAAGCGGTTCCCAAAGAGCTTTAGAACAAGGCATAGTTTTCCCTGCTGGCTCCTTGGGCGGGGGACTAATCTCCAGCCGTATGGCCATTTTTGTGCCTGCAACGGCTCCAAGAGGGAAAGGGTTGTGTCGAGGCTGAAGGCAGCAGGAAAGCCCGCAGCCCCCAGGTCTGTGGGGCTACGTAAGCGCTTCCCAAAGAGCTTTAGAACAAGGCATAGTTTTCCCTGCTGGCTCCTTGGGCGGGGGCTCATCTCCAGCCATATGGCCATTTTTGTGCGTGGCGCGGCGCAAAGTGGGAAAGGGTGGTTTTGAGGCTGAAGGCAGCAGGAAAGCCTGCAGCCCCCAGGTCTGTGGGGCTACGCAAGCAGTTCCCAAAGAGCTTTAGAACAAGGCATAGTTTTCCCTGCTTGCTCTTTTGGCCTGGGACACATATCCAGCCATATGGCCATTTTTGTGTCTGGCGCGGCGCCAAGTGGGAAAGGGTGGTTTTGAGGCTGAAGGCAGCAGGAAAGCCTGCAGCCCCCAGGTCTGTGGGGCTACGGAAGCGGTTCCCAAAGTGCTGTAGAACAAGGCATAATTTTTCCCTGCTTGCTGTTTGGGCGGGGGACCCATCTCCAGCCGTACTGCCATTTTTGTGCCTGGCGCGGCGCCAAGTGGGAAAGGGTGGTTTTGAGGCTGAAGGCAGCAGGAAAGCCTGCAGCCCCCAGGTCTGTGGGGCTACGCAAGCTGTTCCCAAAGAGCTTTAGAACAAGGCATAGTTTTCCCTGCTGGCTCCTTGGGCGGGGGCTCATCTCCAGCCATATGGCCATTTTTGTGCGTGGCGCGGCGCAAAGTGGGAAAGGGTGGTTTTGAGGCTGAAGGCAGCAGGAAAGCCCGCAGCCCCCAGGTCTGTGGGGCTACGCAAGCGGTTCCCAAAGAGCTTTAGAACAAGGTATAGTTTTCCCTGCTTGCTCATTTGGCCTGGGACACATATCCAGCCATAGGGCCATTTTTGTGGCTGGCGCGGCGCCAAGTGGGAAAGGGTGGTTTTGAGGCTGAAGGCAGCAGGAAAGCCTGCAGCCCCCAGGTCTGTGGGGCTACGGAAGCGGTTCCAAAAGAGCTTTAGAACAAGGCATAGTTTACGCTACTGGCTCTTTGGGCGTGGGAACCATCTCCAGCCATAAGGCCATTTTTGTGCCTGGCGCGGCGCCAAGTGGGAAAGGGCGGTTTTGAGGCTGAAGGCAGCAGGAAAGCCTGCAGCCCCCAGGTCTGTGGGTCTACGCAAGCGGTTCCCAAAGAGCTTTAGAACAAGGCATATTTTTCCCTGCCAGCTCCTTGGCCGTGGGACCCATCTCCAGCCGCATGGCCATTTTTGTGCCTGGCGCGGCTCCATGTGGGAAAGGGTGGTGTCGAGGTTGAAGGCAGCAGGAAAGCCTGCAGCCCCCAGGTCTGTGGGGCTACGCAAGCTGTTCCCAAAGAGCTTTAGAACAAGGCATAGTTTTCCCTGCAGGCTCCTTGGGCGGGGGCTCATCTCCAGCCATATGGCCATTTTTGTGCCTGGCGCGGCGTCAAGTGGGAAAGGGTGGTTTTGAGGCTGAAGGCAGCAGGAAAGCCCGCAGCCCCCAGGTCTGTGGGGCTATGCAAGCGGTTCCCAAAGAGCTTTAGAACAAGGCATAGTTTTCCCTGCTTGCTCTTTGGGCCTGGGACACATATCCAGCCATAGGGCCATTTTTGTGGCTGGCGCGGCGCCAAGTGGGAAAGGGTGGTGTCGAGGCTGAAGGTAGCAGGAAAGCCCACTGCCCCCAGGTCTGTAGGGCTACGCAAGTGGTTCCCGCAGAGCTTTAGAACAAGGCATATTTTTCCCTGCTGGCTCTTTGGACATGGGACCGATCTCCAGCCATATGGCCATTTTTGTGGCTGGCGCGGCGCCAAGTGGGAAAGGGTGGTTTTGAGGCTGAAGGCAGCAGGAAAGCCTGCAGCCCCCAGGTCTGTGGGGCTACGCAAGCGGTTCCCAAAGAGCTTTAGAACAAGGCATAATTTTTCCCTGCTGGCTCTTTGGGCGGGGGACCCATATCCAGGCATAGGGCCATTTTTGTGCCTGGCGCGGCGCCAAGTGGGAAAGGGTGGTGTCGAGGCTGAAGGTAGCAGGAAAGCCCGCTGCCCCCAGGTCTGTAGGGCTACGCAAGTGGTTCCCGCAGAGCTTTAGAACAAGGCATAGTTTTCCCTGCTTGCTCCTTGGGTGGGGGCTCATCTCCAGCCATATGGCCATTTTTGTGCCTGGCGCGGCGCCAAGTGGGAAAGGGTGGTTTTGAGGCTGAAGGCAGCAGGAAAGCCCGCAGCCCCCAGGTCTGTGGGGCTATGCAAGCGGTTCCCAAAGAGCTTTAGAACAAGGCATAGTTTTCCCTGCTTGCTCTTTTGGCCTGGGACACTTATCCAGCCATAGGGCCATTTTTGTGCCTGGCACGGCGCCAAGTGGGAAAGGGTGGTTTTGAGGCTGAAGGCAGCAGGAAAGCCTGCAGCCCCCAGGTCTGTGGGGCTGCGCAAGCGGTTCCCAAAGAGCTTTAGAACAAGGCATAGTTTACCCTACTGGCTCCTTGGGCGTGGGAACCATCTCCAGCCATAAGGCCATTTTTGTGCCAGGCGCGGCGCCAAGTGGGAAAGGGCGGTTTTGAGGCTGAAGGCAGCAGGAAAGCCTGCAGCCCCCAGGTCTGTGGGGCTACGCAAGCGCTTCCCAAAGAGCTTTAGAACAAGGCATAGTTTTCCCTGCCAGCTCCTTGGGCGTGGGACCCATCTCCAGCCGTATGGCCATTTTTGTGCCTGGCACGGCACCTAATGGGAAAGGGTGGTTTTGAGGCTGAAGGCAGCAGGAAAGCCTGCAGCCCCCAGGTCTGTGGGGCTACGCAAGAGGTTCCCAAAGAGCTTTAGAACAAGGCAGAGTTTTCCCTGCTGGCCCTTTGGGCGGGGGACCCATGTCCAGCCATATGGCCATTTTTGTGCCTGCAACGGCTGCAAGTGGGAAAGGGTGGTTTTGAGGCTGAAGGCAGCAGGAAAGCCTGCAGCCCCCAGGTGTGTGGGTGCTACGCAAGCGGTTCCCAAAGAGCTTTAGAACAAGGCATAATTTTCCCTGCCAGCTCCTTGGGCGTGGGACACATCTCCAGCCGTATGGCTATTATTGTTTCTGGCGCGGTGCCAAGTGGGAAAGGGTGGTTTTGAGGCTGAAGGCAGCAGGAAAGCCCGCAGCCCCCAGGTCTGTGGGGCTATGCAAGCGGTTCCCAAAGAGCTTTAGAACAAGGCATAGTTTTCCCTGCTGGCTCCTTGGGCGGGGGACTAATCTCCAGCCGTATGGCCATTTTTGTGCCTGCAACGGCTCCAAGAGGGAAAGGGTTGTGTCGAGGCTGAAGGCAGCAGGAAAGCCCGCAGCCCGCAGGTCTGTGGGGCTACGTAAGCGCTTCCCAAAGAGCTTTAGAACAAGGCATAGTTTTCCCTGCTGGCTCCTTGGGCGGGGGCTCATCTCCAGCCATATGGCCATTTTTGTGCGTGGCGCGGCGCAAAGTGGGAAAGGGTGGTTTTGAGGCTGAAGGCAGCAGGAAAGCCTGCAGCCCCCAGGTCTGTGGGGCTACGCAAGCAGTTCCCAAAGAGCTTTAGAACAAGGCATAGTTTTCCCTGCTTGCTCTTTTGGCCTGGGACACATATCCAGCCATATGGCCATTTTTGTGTCTGGCGCGGCGCCAAGTGGGAAAGGGTGGTTTTGAGGCTGAAGGCAGCAGGAAAGCCTGCAGCCCCCAGGTCTGTGGGGCTACGGAAGCGGTTCCCAAAGTGCTGTAGAACAAGGCATAATTTTTCCCTGCTTGCTGTTTGGGCGGGGGACCCATCTCCAGCCGTACTGCCATTTTTGTGCCTGGCGCGGCGCCAAGTGGGAAAGGGTGGTTTTGAGGCTGAAGGCAGCAGGAAAGCCTGCAGCCCCCAGGTCTGTGGGGCTACGCAAGCGGTTCCAAAAGAGCTTTAGAACAAGGCATAGTTTACGCTACTGGCTCTTTGGGCGTGGGAACCATCTCCAGCCATAAGGCCATTTTTGTGCCTGGCGCGGCGCCAAGTGGGAAAGGGCGGTTTTGAGGCTGAAGGCAGCAGGAAAGCCTGCAGCCCCCAGGTCTGTGGGTCTACGCAAGCGGTTCCCAAAGAGCTTTAGAACAAGGCATATTTTTCCCTGCCAGCTCCTTGGCCGTGGGACCCATCTCCAGCCGCATGGCCATTTTTGTGCCTGGCGCGGCTCCATGTGGGAAAGGGTGGTGTCGAGGCTGAAGGCAGCAGGAAAGCCTGCAGCCCCCAGGTCTGTGGGGCTACGCAAGCTGTTCCCAAAGAGCTTTAGAACAAGGCATAGTTTTCCCTGCAGGCTCCTTGGGCGGGGGCTCATCTCCAGCCATATGGCCATTTTTGTGCCTGGCGCGGCGTCAAGTGGGAAAGGGTGGTTTTGAGGCTGAAGGCAGCAGGAAAGCCCGCAGCCCCCAGGTCTGTGGGGCTATGCAAGCGGTTCCCAAAGAGCTTTAGAACAAGGCATAGTTTTCCCTGCTTGCTCTTTGGGCCTGGGACACATATCCAGCCATAGGGCCATTTTTGTGGCTGGCGCGGCGCCAAGTGGGAAAGGGTGGTGTCGAGGCTGAAGGTAGCAGGAAAGCCCACTGCCCCCAGGTCTGTAGGGCTACGCAAGTGGTTCCCAAAGAGCTTTAGAACAAGGCATAATTTTCCCTGCTTGCTCTTTTGGCCTGGGACACTTATCCAGCCATAGGGCCATTTTTGTGCCTGGCACGGCGTCAAGTGGGAAAGGGTGGTTTTGAGGCTGAAGGCAGCAGGAAAGCCTGCAGCCCCCAGGTCTGTGGGGCTGCGCAAGCGGTTCCCAAAGAGCTTTAGAACAAGGCATAGTTTACCCCACTGGCTCTTTGGGCGTGGGAACCATCTCCAGCCATAAGGCCATTTTTGTGCCAGGCGCGGCGCCAAGTGGGAAAGGGCGGTTTTGAGGCTGAAGGCAGCAGGAAAGCCTGCAGCCCCCAGGTCTGTGGGGCTACGCAAGCGCTTCCCAAAGAGCTTTAGAACAAGGCATAGTTTTCCCTGCCAGCTCCTTGGGCGTGGGACCCATCTCCAGCCGTATGGCCATTTTTGTGCCTGGCACGGCACCTAATGGGAAAGGGTGGTTTTGAGGCTGAAGGCAGCAGGAAAGCCTGCAGCCCCCAGGTCTGTGGGGCTACGCAAGCTGTTCCCAAAGAGCTTTAGAACAAGGCATAGTTTTCCCTGCAGGCTCCTTGGGCGGGTGCTCATCTCCAGCCATATGGCCATTTTTGTGCCTGGCGCGGCGCCAAGTGTGAAAGGGTGGTTTTGAGGCTGAAGGCAGCAGGAAAGCCCGCAGCCCCCAGATCTGAGGGGCTATGCAAGCGGTTCCCAAAGAGCTTTAGAACAAGGCATAGTTTTCCCTGCTTGCTCTTTGGGCGGGGGACCCATATCCAGCCATATGGCCATTTTTGTGCCTGGCGCGGCGCCAAGTGGGAAAGGGTGATTTTGAGGCTGAAGGCAGCAGGAAAGCCCGCAGCCCGCAGGTCTGTGGGGCTACGCAAGCGGTTCCCAAAGAGCTTTAGAACAAGGCATAGTTTTCCCTGCTGGCTCTTTGGGCGGGGGACTCATCTCCAGCCGTATGGCCATTTTTGTGCCTGCCACGGCTTCAAGAGGGAAAGGGTTGTGTCGAGGCTGAAGGCAGCAGGAAAGCCTGCAGCCCCCAGGTCTGTGGGGCTACGCAAGAGGTTCCCAAAGAGCTTTAGAACAAGGCATAGTTTTCCCTGCTGGCTCTTTGGGCGTGGGAACCATCTCCAGCCGTATGGCCATTTTTGTGCCTGGCGCGGCGCCAAGTGGGAAAGGGTGGTTTTGAGGCTGAAGGCAGCAGGAAAGCCTGCAGCCCCCAGGTCTGTGGGGCTACTTAAGCGGTTCCCAAAGAGCTTTAGAACAAGGCATAATTTTCCCTGCCAGCTCCTTGGGCGTGGGACACATCTCCAGCCGTATGGCCATTATTGTTTCTGGCGCGGTGCCAAGTGGGAAAGGGTGGTTTTGAGGCTGAAGGCAGCAGGAAAGCCCGCAGCCCCCAGGTCTGTGGGGCTATGCAAGCGGTTCCCAAAGAGCTTTAGAACAAGGCATAGTTTTCCCTGCTGGCTCCTTGGGCGGGGGACTAATCTCCAGCCGTATGGCCATTTTTGTGCCTGCAACGGCTCCAAGAGGGAAAGGGTTGTGTCGAGGCTGAAGGCAGCAGGAAAGCCCGCAGCCCGCAGGTCTGTGGGGCTACGTAAGCGCTTCCCAAAGAGCTTTAGAACAAGGCATAGTTTTCCCTGCTGGCTCCTTGGGTGGGGGTTCATCTCCAGCCATATGGCCATTTTTGTGGCTGGCGCGGCGCCAAGTGGGAAAGGGTGGTTTTGAGGCTGAAGGCAGCAGGAAAGCCTGCAGCCCCCAGGTCTGTGGGGCTACGCAAGCAGTTCCCAAAGAGCTTTAGAACAAGGCATAGTTTTCCCTGCTTGCTCTTTTGGCCTGGGACACATATCCAGCCATAGGGCCATTTTTGTGTCTGGCGCGGCGCCAAGCGGGAAAGGGTGGTTTTGAGGCTGAAGGCAGCAGGAAAGCCTGCAGCCCCCAGGTCTGTGGGGCTACGGAAGCGGTTCCCAAAGAGCTTTAGAACAAGGCATAATTTTTCCCTGCTTGCTCTTTGGGCGTGGGACCCATCTCCAGCCGTACTGCCATTTTTGTGCCTGGCGCGGCGCCAAGTGGGAAAGGGTGGTTTTGAGGCTGAAGGCAGCAGGAAAGCCTGCAGCCCCCAGGTCTGTGGGGCTACGCAGGCTGTTCCCAAAGAGCTTTAGAACAAGGCATAGTTTTCCCTGCTGGCTCCTTGGGCGGGGGCTCATCTCCAGCCATATGGCCATTTTTGTGCGTGGCGCGGCGCAAAGTGGGAAAGGGTGGTTTTGAGGCTGAAGGCAGCAGGAAAGCCCGCAGCCCCCAGGTCTGTGGGGCTACGCAAGCGGTTCCCAAAGAGCTTTAGAACAAGGCATAGTTTTCCCTGCTTGCTCTTTTGGCCTGGGACACATATCCAGCCATAGGGCCATTTTTGTGGCTGGCGCGGCGCCAAGTGGGAAAGGGTGGTTTTGAGGCTGAAGGCAGCAGGAAAGCCTGCAGCCCCCAGGTCTGTGGGGCTACGGAAGCGGTTCCAAAAGAGCTTTAGAACAAGGCATAGTTTACCCTACTGGCTCTTTGGGCGTTGGAACCATCTCCAGCCATAAGGCCATTTTTGTGCCTGGCCCGGCGCCAAGTGGGAAAGGGCGGTTTTGAGGCTGAAGGCAGCAGGAAAGCCTGCAGCCCCCAGGTCTGTGGGTCTACGCAAGCGGTTCCCAAAGAGCTTTAGAACAAGGCATAGTTTTCCCTGCCAGCTCCTTGGCCGTGGGACCCATCTCCAGCCGTATGGCCATTTTTGTGCCTGGCGCGGCTCCATGTGGGAAAGGGTGGTGTCGAGGCTGAAGGCAGCAGGAAAGCCTGCAGCCCCCAGGTCTGTGGGGCTACGCAAGCTGTTCCCAAAGAGCTTTAGAACAAGGCATAGTTTTCCCTGCTGGCTCCTTGGGCGGGGGCTCATCTCCAGCCATATGGCCATTTTTGTGCCTGGCGCGGCGCCAAGTGGGAAAGGGTGGTTTTGAGGCTGAAGGCAGCAGGAAAGCCCGCAGCCCCCAGGTCTGTGGGGCTATGCAAGCGGTTCCCAAAGAGCTTTAGAACAAGGCATAGTTTTCCCTGCTTGCTCTTTGGGCCTGGGACACATATCCAGCCATAGGGCCATTTTTGTGTCTGGCGCGGCGCCAAGTGGGAAAGGGTGGTGTCGAGGCTGAAGGTAGCAGGAAAGCCCACTGCCCCCAGGTCTGTAGGGCTACGCAAGTGGTTCCCGCAGAGCTTTAGAACAAGGCATATTTTTCCCTGCTGGCTCTTTGTACATGGGACCCATCTCCAGCCATATGGCCATTTTTGTGCCAGGAGCGGCGCCAAGTGGGAAAGGGTGGTTTTGAGGCTGAAGGCAGCAGGAAAGCCTGCAGCCCCCAGGTCTGTGGGGCTATGCAAGCGGTTCCCAAAGAGCTTTAGAACAAGGCATAATTTTTCCCTGCTGGCTCTTTGGGCGGGGGACCCATCTCCAGCCGTACGGCCATTTTTGTGCCTGGCGCGGCGCCAAGTGGGAAAGGGTGGTGTCGAGGCTGAAGGCAGCAGCAAAGGTCGCAGGCACCAGGTCTGTGGGGCTACGCAAGCTGTTCCCAAAGAGCTTTAGAATAAGGCATAGTTTTCCCTGCTGGCTCCTTGGGCGGGGGCTCATCTCCAGCCATATGGCCATTTTTGTGGCTGGCGCGGCGCCAAGTGGGAAAGGGTGGTTTTGAGGCTGAAGGCAGCAGGAAAGCCCGCAGCCCCCAGGTCTGTGGGGCTACGCAAGCGGTTCCCAAAGAGCTTTAGAACAAGGCATAGTTTTCCCTGCTTGCTCTTTTGGCCTGGGACCCATATCCAGCCATAGGGCCATTTTTGTGCCTGGCGCGGCACCAAGTGGGAAAGGGTGGTGTCGAGGCTGAAGGTAACAGGAAAGCCCGCAGCCCCCAGGTCTGTGGGGCTACGCAAGTGGTTCCCGCAGAGCTTTAGAACAAGGCATAGTTTTCCCTGCTGGCTCCTTGGGTGGGGGCTCATCTCCAGCCATATGGCCATTTTTGTGCCTGGCGCGGCGCCAAGTGGGAAAGGGTGGTTTTGAGGCTGAAGGCAGCAGGAAAGCCCGCAGCCCCCAGGTCTGTGGGGCTATGCAAGCGGTTCCCAAAGAGCTTTAGAACAAGGCATAATTTTCCCTGCTTGCTCTTTTGGCCTGGGACACTTATCCAGCCATAGGGCGATTTTTGTGCCTGGCACGGCGCCAAGTGGGAAAGGGTGGTTTTGAGGCTGAAGGCAGCAGGAAAGCCTGCAGCCCCCAGGTCTTTGGGGCTACGCAAGCGGTTCCCAAAGAGCTTTAGAACAAGGCATAGTTTACCCTACTGGCTCTTTGGGCGTGGGAACCATCTCCAGCCATAAGGCCATTTTTGTGCCAGGCGCGGCGCCAAGTGGGAAAGGGCGGTTTTGAGGCTGAAGGCAGCAGGAAAGCCTGCAGCCCCCAGGTCTGTGGGGCTACGCAAGCGCTTCCCAAAGAGCTTTAGAACAAGGCATAGTTTTCCCTGCCAGCTCCTTGGGCGTGGGACCCATCTCCAGCCGTATGGCCATTTTTGTGCCTGGCACGGCACCTAATGGGAAAGGGTGGTTTTGAGGCTGAAGGCAGCAGGAAAGCCTGCAGCCCCCAGGTCTGTGGGGCTACGCAAGCTGTTCCCAAAGAGCTTTAGAACAAGGCATAGTTTTCCCTGCAGGCTCCTTGGGCGGGGGCTCATCTCCAGCCATATGGCCATTTTTGTGCGTGGCGCGGCGCCAAGTGGGAAAGGGTGGTTTTGAGGCTGAAGGCAGCAGGAAAGCCCGCAGCCCCCAGATCTGAGGGGCTATGCAAGCGGTTCCCAAAGAGCTTTAGAACAAGGCATAGTTTTCCCTGCTTGCTCTTTGGGCGTGGGACCCATATCCAGCCATATGGCCATTTTTGTGCCTGGCGCGGCGCCAAGTGGGAAAGGGTGATTTTGAGGCTGAAGGCAGCAGGAAAGCCTGCAGCCCGCAGGTCTGTGGGGCTACGCAAGCGGTTCCCAAAGAGCTTTAGAACAAGGCATAGTTTTCCCTGCTGGCTCTTTGGGCGGGGGACTCATCTCCAGCCGTATGGCCATTTTTGTGCCTCCAACGGCTTCAAGAGGGAAAGGGTTGTGTCGAGGCTGAAGGCAGCAGGAAAGCCTGCGGCCCCCAGGTCTGTGGGTCTACGCAAGCGGTTCCCAAAGAGCTTTAGAACAAGGCATAGTTTACCCTACTGGCTCTTTGGGCGTGGGAACCATCTCCAGCCATAAGGCCATTTTTGTGCCTGGCGCGGCGCCAAGTGGGAAAGGGTGGTTTTGAGGCTGAAGGCAGCAGGAAAGCCTGCAGCCCCCAGGTCTGTGGGTCTACGCAAGCGGTTCCCAAAGAGCTTTAGAACAAGGCATAGTTTTCCCTGCTGGCTCCTTGGGCGGGGGACTCATCTCCAGGCGTATGGCCATTTTTGTGCCTGGCGCGGCGCCAAGTGGGAAAGGGTGGTTTTGAGGCTGAAGGCAGCAGGAAAGCCTGCAGCCCCCAGGTCTTTGGGGCTACGCAAGCGGTTCCCAAAGAGCTTTACAACAAGGCATAGTTTACCCTACTGGCTCTTTGGGCGTGGGAACCATCTCCAACCATAAGGCCATTTTTGTGCCTGGCGCGGCGCCAAGTGGGAAAGGGTGGTTTTGAGGAAGAAGGCAGCAGGAAAGCCTGCAGCCCCCAGGTCTGTGGGGCTACGCAAGCGGTTCCCAAAGAGCTTTAGAACAAGGCATAGTTTTCCCTGCCAGCTCCTTGGGCGTGGGACCCATCTCCAGCCATATGGCCATTTTTGTGCCTGGCGCGGCAAGTAATGGGAAAGGGTGGTGTCGAGGCTGAAGGCAGCAGGAAAGCCTGCAGCCCCCAGGTCTGTGGGGCTATGCAAGCGGTTCCCAAAGAGCTTTAGAACAAGGCATAGTTTTCCCTGCTTGCTCTTTGGGCCTGGGACCCATATCCAGCCATATGGCCATTTTTGTGCTTCGCGCGGCGCCAAGTGGGAAATGGTGGTGTCGAGGCTGAAGGTAGCAGGAAAGCCCCCTGCCCCCAGGTCTGTAGGGCTACGCAAGTGGTTCACGCAGAGCTTTAGAACAAGGCATAGTTTTCCCTGCTGGCTCTTTGGACATGGGACCCATCTCCAGCCATATGGCCATTTTTGTGCCTGGCGCGGCGCCAAGTGGGAAAGGGTGGTTTTGAGGCTGAAGGCAGCAGGAAAGCCCGCAGCCCCCAGGTCTGTGGGGCTACGTAAGCGGTTCCCAAAGAGCTTTAGAACAAGGCATAGTTTTCCCTGCTGGCTCTTTGGGCGTGGGACCCATCTCCAGCCATATGGCCATTTTTGTGCCTGGCGCGGCGCCAAGTGGGAAAGGGTGGTGTCGAGGCTGAAGGCAGCAGGAAAGCCCGCAGCCCGCAGGTCTGTGGGGCTACGCAAGCGCTTCCCAAAGAGCTTTAGAACAAGGCATAGTTTTCCCTGCTGGCTCCTTGGGCGGGGGACTCATCTCCAGCCGTATGGCCATTTTTGTGCCTGCAACGGCTCCAAGTGGGAAAGGGTGGTGTCGAGGCTGAAGGCAGCAGGAAAGCCCGCAGCCCCCAGGTCTGTGGGGCTACGCAAGTGGTTCCCAAAGAGCTTTAGAACAAGGCATAGTTTTCCCTGCTGGCTCTTTGGGCGTGGGACACATGTCCAGCCATATGGCCATTTTTGTGCCTGGCGCTGGGCCAAGTGGGAAAGGGTGGTGTCGAGGGTGAAGGCAGCAGCAAAGGTCGCAGGCACCAGGTCTGTGGGGCTACGTATGCGGTTCCCAAAGAGCTTTAGAACAAGGCATAGTTTTCCCTGCTTGCTCTTTGGGCCTGGGACCCATCTCCAGGCATATGGCCATTTTTGTGCCTGGCGCGGCGCCAAGTGGGAAAGGGTGGTGTCGAGGCTAAAGGCAGTATGAAAGCCTGCAGCCCCCAGGTCTGTGGGGCTATGCAAGCGGTTCCCAAAGAGCTTTAGAACAAGGCATAGTTTTCCGTGCTGGCTCTTTGGGCGTGGGAACCATCTCCAGCCGTATGGCCATTTTTGTGCCTGGCGCGACGCCAAGTGGGAAAGGGTGGTGTCGAGGCTGAAGACAGCAGGAAAGCCCGCAGCCCCCAGGTCTGTGGGGCTACGCAAGCGGTTCCCAAAGAGCTTTAGAAAAAGGCATAATTTTCCCTGCTGGCTCTTTGGGCGTGGGACCCATTTCCAGCCGTATGGCCATTTTTGTGGCTGGCGCGGTGCCAAGTGTGAAAGGGTGGTTTTCTGAGGCTGAAGGCAGCAGGAAAGCCTGCAGCCCCCAGGTCTGTGGGGCTACGCAAGAGGTTCCCAAAGAGCTTTAGAACAAGGCAGAGTTTTCCCTGCTGGCCCTTTGGGCGGGGGACCCATCTCCAGCCATATGGCCATTTTTGTGCCTGCAACGGCTGCAAGTGGGAAAGGGTGGTTTTGAGGCTGAAGGCAGCAGGAAAGCCTGCAGCCCCCAGGTGTGTGGGTGCTACGCAAGCGGTTCCCAAAGAGCTTTAGAACAAGGCATAATTTTCCCTGCCAGCTCCTTGGGCGTGGGACACATCTCCAGCCGTATGGCCATTTTTGTGCCTGGCGCGGTGCCAAGTGGGAAAGGGTGGTTTTGAGGCTGAAGGCAGCAGGAAAGCCCGCAGCCCCCAGGTCTGTGGGGCTATGCAAGCGGTTCCCAAAGAGCTTTAGAACAAGGTATAGTTTTCCCTGCTGGCTCCTTGGGCGGGGGACTAATCTCCAGCCGTATGGCCATTTTTGTGCCTGCAACGGCTCCAAGAGGGAAAGGGTTGTGTCGAGGCTGAAGTCAGCAGGAAAGCCCGCAGCCCGCAGGTCTGTGGGGCTACGTAAGCGCTTCCCAAAGAGCTTTAGAACAAGGCATAGTTTTCCCTGCTGGCTCCTTGGGCGGGGGACTCATCTCCAGCCGTATGACCATTTTTGTGCCTGCAACGGCTCCAAGAGGGAAACGGTTGTGTCGAGGCTGAAGGCAGCAGTAAAGCCCGCAGCCCCCAGGTCTGTGGGGCTACGCAAGTGGTTCCCAAAGAGCTTTAGAACAAGGCATAGTTTTTCTTGCTGGCTCTTTGGGCGGGGGTTCCATCTCCAGCCGTATGGCCATTTTTGTGCCTGGCGCGGCGCCAAGTGGGAAAGGGTGGTTTTCTGAGGCTGAAGGCAGCAGGAAAGCCCGCAGCCCCCAGGTCTGTGGGGCTACGCAAGCGGTTCCCACAGAGCTTTAGAACAAGGCATAGTTTTCCCTGCTTGCTCTTTTGGCCTGGGACACATATCCAGCCATAGGGCCATTTTTGTGGCTGGCGCGGCGCCAAGTGGGAAAGGGTGGTTTTGAGGCTGAAGGCAGCAGGAAAGCCTGCAGCCCCCAGGTCTGTGGGGTTACGTAAGCGGTTCCCAAAGAGCTTTAGAACAAGGCATAGTTTACCCTACTGGCTCTTTGGGCGTGGGAACCATCTCCAGCCATAAGGCCATTTTTGTGCCTGGCACGGCGCCAAGTGGGAAAGGGCGGTTTTGAGACTGAAGGCAGCAGGAAAGCCTGCAGCCGCCAGGTCTGTGGGGCTACGCAAGCGGTTCCCAAAGAGCTTTAGAACAAGGCATAGTTTTCCCTGCCAGCTCCTTGGCCGTGGGACCCATCTCCAGCCGTATGGCCATTTTTGTGCCTGGGGCGGCACCTAATGGGAAAGGGTGTTGTCAAGGCTGAAGTCAGCAGGAAAGCCTGCAGCCCCCAGGTCTGTGGGGCTACGCAAGCTGTTCCCAAAGAGCTTTAGAACAAGGCAGAGTTTTCCCTGCAGGCTCCTTGGGCGGGGGCTCATCTCCAGCCATATGGCCATTTTTGTGGCTGGCGCGGCGCCAAGTGGGAAAGGGTGGTTTTGAGGCTGAAGGCAGCAGGAAAGCCCGCAGCCCCCAGGTCTGTAGGGCTACGCAAGTGGTTCCCAAAGAGCTTTACAACAAGGCATAGTTTTCCCTGCTGGCTCTTTGGGCGTGGGACCCATGTCCAGCCGTACGGCCATTTTTGTGCCTGGCGCGGCGCCAAGTGGGAAAGGGTGGTTTTGAGGCTGAAGGCAGCACGAAAGCCTGCAGCCCCCAGGTCTGTGGGGCTACGCAAGCGGTTCCCAAAGAGCTTTAGAACAAGGCATAGTTTTCCTTGCTGGCTCTTTGGGCGGGGGTTCCATCTCCAGCCGTATGGCCATTTTTGTGCCTGGCGCGGCGCCAAGTGGGAATGGGTGGTTTTCTGAGGCTGAAGGCAGCAGGAAAGCCTGCAGCCCCCAGGTCTGTGGGGCTACGCAAGAGGTTCCCAAAGAGCTTTAGAACAAGGCATAGTTTTCCCTGCTGGCTCTTTGGGCGTGGGACCCATCTCCAGCCATATGGCCATTTTTGTGCCTGGCGCGGCGCCAAGTGGGAAAGGGTGGTGTCGAGGGTGAAGGCAGCAGCAAAGGTCGTAGGCACCAGGTCTGTGGGGCTACGCAAGCGGTTCCCAAAGAGCTTTAGAACAAGGCATAATTTTCCCTGCTGGCTCTTTGGGCGTGGAACCATCTCCAGCCGTATGGCCATTTTTGTGCCTGGCGCGGCGCCAAGTGGGAAAGGGTGGTTTTCTGAGGCTGAAGGCAGCAGGAAAGCCTGCAGCCCCCAGGTCTGTGGGGCTACGCAAGCGGTTCCCAAAGAGCTTTAGAACAAGGCATAGTTTTCCCTGCTGGCTCTTTGGGCGGGGGACCCATCTCTAGCCGTATGGCCATTTTTGTGTCTGCAACGGCTGCAAGTGGGAAAGGGTGGTTTGGAGGCTGAAAGCAGCAGGAAAGCCTGCAGCCCCCAGGTCTGTGGGGCTACGGAAGCGGTTCCCAAAGAGCTTTAGAACAAGGCATAGTTTTCCCTGCTTGCTCTTTGGGCGGGGGACCCATCTCCAGCCGTACGGCCATTTTTGTGCCTGGCGCGGCGCCAAGTGGGAAATGGTGGTGTCGAGGCTGAAGGCAGCAGCAAAGGTCGCAGGCACCAGGTCTGTGGGGCTACGCAAGCTGTTCCCAAAGAGCTTTAGAATAAGGCATAGTTTTCCCTGCTGGCTCCTTGGGCGGGGGCTCATCTCCAGCCATATGGCCATTTTTGTGGCTGGCGCGGCGCCAAGTGGGAAAGGGTGGTTTTGAGGCTGAAGGCAGCAGGAAAGCCCGCAGCCCCCAGGTCTGTGGGGCTACGCAAGCGGTTCCCAAAGAGCTTTAGAACAAGGCATAGTTTTCCCTGCTTGCTCTTTTGGCCTGGGACCCATATCCAGCCATAGGGCCATTTTTGTGCCTGGCGCGGCACCAAGTGGGAAAGGGTGGTGTCGAGGCTGAAGGTAACAGGAAAGCCCGCAGCCCCCAGGTCTGTGGGGCTACGCAAGTGGTTCCCGCAGAGCTTTAGAACAAGGCATAGTTTTCCCTGCTGGCTCCTTGGGTGGGGGCTCATCTCCAGCCATATGGCCATTTTTGTGCCTGGCGCGGCGCCAAGTGGGAAAGGGTGGTTTTGAGGCTGAAGGCAGCAGGAAAGCCCGCAGCCCCCAGGTCTGTGGGGCTATGCAAGCGGTTCCCAAAGAGCTTTAGAACAAGGCATAATTTTCCCTGCTTGCTCTTTTGGCCTGGGACACTTATCCAGCCATAGGGCGATTTTTGTGCCTGGCACGGCGCCAAGTGGGAAAGGGTGGTTTTGAGGCTGAAGGCAGCAGGAAAGCCTGCAGCCCCCAGGTCTTTGGGGCTACGCAAGCGGTTCCCAAAGAGCTTTAGAACAAGGCATAGTTTACCCTACTGGCTCTTTGGGCGTGGGAACCATCTCCAGCCATAAGGCCATTTTTGTGCCAGGCGCGGCGCCAAGTGGGAAAGGGCGGTTTTGAGGCTGAAGGCAGCAGGAAAGCCTGCAGCCCCCAGGTCTGTGGGGCTACGCAAGCGCTTCCCAAAGAGCTTTAGAACAAGGCATAGTTTTCCCTGCCAGCTCCTTGGGCGTGGGACCCATCTCCAGCCGTATGGCCATTTTTGTGCCTGGCACGGCACCTAATGGGAAAGGGTGGTTTTGAGGCTGAAGGCAGCAGGAAAGCCTGCAGCCCCCAGGTCTGTGGGGCTACGCAAGCTGTTCCCAAAGAGCTTTAGAACAAGGCATAGTTTTCCCTGCTGGCTCCTTGGGCGGGGGCTCATCTCCAGCCATATGGCCATTTTTGTGCGTGGCGCGGCGCCAAGTGGGAAAGGGTGGTTTTGAGGCTGAAGGCAGCAGGAAAGCCCGCAGCCCCCAGATCTGAGGGGCTATGCAAGCGGTTCCCAAAGAGCTTTAGAACAAGGCATAGTTTTCCCTGCTTGCTCTTTGGGCGTGGGACCCATATCCAGCCATATGGCCATTTTTGTGCCTGGCGCGGCGCCAAGTGGGAAAGGGTGATTTTGAGGCTGAAGGCAGCAGGAAAGCCTGCAGCCCGCAGGTCTGTGGGGCTACGCAAGCGGTTCCCAAAGAGCTTTAGAACAAGGCATAGTTTTCCCTGCTGGCTCTTTGGGCGGGGGACTCATCTCCAGCCGTATGGCCATTTTTGTGCCTCCAACGGCTTCAAGAGGGAAAGGGTTGTGTCGAGGCTGAAGGCAGCAGGAAAGCCTGCGGCCCCCAGGTCTGTGGGTCTACGCAAGCGGTTCCCAAAGAGCTTTAGAACAAGGCATAGTTTACCCTACTGGCTCTTTGGGCGTGGGAACCATCTCCAGCCATAAGGCCATTTTTGTGCCTGGCGCGGCGCCAAGTGGGAAAGGGTGGTTTTGAGGCTGAAGGCAGCAGGAAACCCTGCAGCCCCCAGGTCTGTGGGTCTACGCAAGCGGTTCCCAAAGAGCTTTAGAACAAGGCATAGTTTTCCCTGCTGGCTCCTTGGGCGGGGGACTCATCTCCAGGCGTATGGCCATTTTTGTGCCTGGCGCGGCGCCAAGTGGGAAAGGGTGGTTTTGAGGCTGAAGGCAGCAGGAAAGCCTGCAGCCCCCAGGTCTTTGGGGCTACGCAAGCGGTTCCCAAAGAGCTTTACAACAAGGCATAGTTTACCCTACTGGCTCTTTGGGCGTGGGAACCATCTCCAACCATAAGGCCATTTTTGTGCCTGGCGCGGCGCCAAGTGGGAAAGGGTGGTTTTGAGGAAGAAGGCAGCAGGAAAGCCTGCAGCCCCCAGGTCTGTGGGGCTACGCAAGCGGTTCCCAAAGAGCTTTAGAACAAGGCATAGTTTTCCCTGCCAGCTCCTTGGGCATGGGACCCATCTCCAGCCATATGGCCATTTTTGTGCCTGGTGCGGCAAGTAATGGGAAAGGGTAGTGTCGAGGCTGAAGGCAGCAGGAAAGCCTGCAGCCCCCAGGTCTGTGGGGCTATGCAAGCGGTTCCCAAAGAGCTATAGAACAAGGCATAGTTTTCCCTGCTTGCTCTTTGGGCCTGGGACCCATATCCAGCCATATGGCCATTTTTGTGCTTGGCGCGGCGCCAAGTGGGAAATGGTGGTGTCGAGGCTGAAGGTAGCAGGAAAGCCCCCTGCCCCCAGGTCTGTAGGGCTACGCAAGTGGTTCACGCAGAGCTTTAGAACAAGGCATAGTTTTCCCTCCTGGCTCTTTGGACATGGGACCCATCTCCAGCCATATGGCCATTTTTGTGCCTGGCGCGGCGCCAAGTGGGAAAGGGTGGTTTTGAGGCTGAAGGCAGCAGGAAAGCCCGCAGCCCCCAGGTCTGTGGGGCTACGTAAGCGGTTCCCAAAGAGCTTTAGAACAAGGCATAGTTTTCCCTGCTGGCTCTTTGGGCGTGGGACCCATCTCCAGCCATATGGCCATTTTTGTGCCTGGCGCGGCGCCAAGTGGGAAAGGGTGGTGTCGAGGCTGAAGGCAGCAGGAAAGCCCGCAGCCCGCAGGTCTGTGGGGCTACGCAAGCGCTTCCCAAAGAGCTTTAGAACAAGGCATAGTTTTCCCTGCTGGCTCCTTGGGCGGGGGACTCATCTCCAGCCGTATGGCCATTTTTGTGCCTGCAACGGCTCCAAGTGGGAAAGGGTGGTGTCGAGGCTGAAGGCAGCAGGAAAGCCCGCAGCCCCCAGGTCTGTGGGGCTACGCAAGTGGTTCCCAAAGAGCTTTAGAACAAGGCATAGTTTTCCCTGCTGGCTCTTTGGGCGTGGGACACATGTCCAGCCATATGGCCATTTTTGTGCCTGGCGCTGGGCCAAGTGGGAAAGGGTGGTGTCGAGGGTGAAGGCAGCAGCAAAGGTCGCAGGCACCAGGTCTGTGGGGCTACGTATGCGGTTCCCAAAGAGCTTTAGAACAAGGCATAGTTTTCCCTGCTTGCTCTTTGGGCGTGGGACCCATCTCCAGCCATATGGCCATTTTTGTGCCTGGCGCGGCGCCAAGTGGGAAAGGGTGGTGTCGAGGCTAAAGGCAGTATGAAAGCCTGCAGCCCCCAGGTCTGTGGGGCTATGCAAGCGGTTCCCAAAGAGCTTTAGAACAAGGCATAGTTTTCCGTGCTGGCTCTTTGGGCGTGGGAACCATCTCCAGCCGTATGGCCATTTTTGTGCCTGGCGCGACGCCAAGTGGGAAAGGGTGGTGTCGAGGCTGAAGACAGCAGGAAAGCCCGCAGCCCCCAGGTCTGTGGGGCTACGCAAGCGGTTCCCAAAGAGCTTTAGAAAAAGGCATAATTTTCCCTGCTGGCTCTTTGGGCGTGGGACCCATTTCCAGCCGTATGGCCATTTTTGTGGCTGGCGCGGTGCCAAGTGTGAAAGGGTGGTTTTCTGAGGCTGAAGGCAGTAGGAAAGCCTGCAGCCCCCAGGTCTGTGGGGCTATGCAAGCGGTTCCCAAAGAGCTTTAGAACAAGGCATAGTTTTCCCTGCTTGCTCTTTGGGCGTGGGACCCATCTGCAGCCATAGGGCATTTTTGTGCCTGGCGCGGCGCCAAGTGGGAAAGGGTGGTTTTCTGAGGCTGAAGGCAGCAGGAAAGCCTGCAGCCCCCAGGTCTGTGGGGCTACGCAAGAGGTTCCCAAAGAGCTTTAGAACAAGGCAGAGTTTTCCCTGCTGGCCCTTTGGGCGGGGGACCCATCTCCAGCCATATGGCCATTTTTGTGCCTGCAACGGCTGCAAGTGGGAAAGGGTGGTTTTGAGGCTGAAGGCAGCAGGAAAGCCTGCAGCCCCCAGGTGTGTGGGTGCTACGCAAGCGGTTCCCAAAGAGCTTTAGAACAAGGCATAATTTTCCCTGCCAGCTCCTTGGGCGTGGGACACATCTCCAGCCGTATGGCCATTTTTGTGCCTGGCGCGGTGCCAAGTGGGAAAGGGTGGTTTTGAGGCTGAAGGCAGCAGGAAAGCCCGCAGCCCCCAGGTCTGTGGGGCTATGCAAGCGGTTCCCAAAGAGCTTTAGAACAAGGTATAGTTTTCCCTGCTGGCTCCTTGGGCGGGGGACTAATCTCCAGCCGTATGGCCATTTTTGTGCCTGCAACGGCTCCAAGAGGGAAAGGGTTGTGTCGAGGCTGAAGTCAGCAGGAAAGCCCGCAGCCCGCAGGTCTGTGGGGCTACGTAAGCGCTTCCCAAAGAGCTTTAGAACAAGGCATAGTTTTCCCTGCTGGCTCCTTGGGCGGGGGACTCATCTCCAGCCGTATGACCATTTTTGTGCCTGCAACGGCTCCAAGAGGGAAAGGGTTGTGTCGAGGCTGAAGGCAGCAGTAAAGCCCGCAGCCCCCAGGTCTGTGGGGCTACGCAAGTGGTTCCCAAAGAGCTTTAGAACAAGGCATAGTTTTTCTTGCTGGCTCTTTGGGCGGGGGTTCCATCTCCAGCCGTATGGCCATTTTTGTGCCTGGCGCGGCGCCAAGTGGGAAAGGGTGGTTTTCTGAGGCTGAAGGCAGCAGGAAAGCCCGCAGCCCCCAGGTCTGTGGGGCTACGCAAGCGGTTCCCACAGAGCTTTAGAACAAGGCATAGTTTTCCCTGCTTGCTCTTTTGGCCTGGGACACATATCCAGCCATAGGGCCATTTTTGTGGCTGGCGCGGCGCCAAGTGGGAAAGGGTGGTTTTGAGGCTGAAGGCAGCAGGAAAGCCTGCAGCCCCCAGGTCTGTGGGGTTACGTAAGCGGTTCCCAAAGAGCTTTAGAACAAGGCATAGTTTACCCTACTGGCTCTTTGGGCGTGGGAACCATCTCCAGCCATAAGGGCATTTTTGTGCCTGGCACGGCGCCAAGTGGGAAAGGGCGGTTTTGAGACTGAAGGCAGCAGGAAAGCCTGCAGCCGCCAGGTCTGTGGGGCTACGCAAGCGGTTCCCAAAGAGCTTTAGAACAAGGCATAGTTTTCCCTGCCAGCTCCTTGGCCGTGGGACCCATCTCCAGCCGTATGGCCATTTTTGTGCCTGGGGCGGCACCTAATGGGAAAGGGTGTTGTCAAGGCTGAAGTCAGCAGGAAAGCCTGCAGCCCCCAGGTCTGTGGGGCTACGCAAGCTGTTCCCAAAGAGCTTTAGAACAAGGCAGAGTTTTCCCTGCAGGCTCCTTGGGCGGGGGCTCATCTCCAGCCATATGGCCATTTTTGTGGCTGGCGCGGCGCCAAGTGGGAAAGGGTGGTTTTGAGGCTGAAGGCAGCAGGAAAGCCCGCAGCCCCCAGGTCTGTAGGGCTACGCAGGTGGTTCCCAAAGAGCTTTACAACAAGGCATAGTTTTCCCTGCTGGCTCTTTGGGCGTGGGACCCATGTCCAGCCGTACGGCCATTTTTGTGCCTGGCGCGGCGCCAAGTGGGAAAGGGTGGTTTTGAGGCTGAAGGCAGCACGAAAGCCTGCAGCCCCCAGGTCTGTGGGGCTACGCAAGCGGTTCCCAAAGAGCTTTAGAACAAGGCATAGTTTTCCTTGCTGGCTCTTTGGGCGGGGGTTCCATCTCCAGCCGTATGGCCATTTTTGTGCCTGGCGCGGCGCCAAGTGGGAATGGGTGGTTTTCTGAGGCTGAAGGCAGCAGGAAAGCCTGCAGCCCCCAGGTCTGTGGGGCTACGCAAGAGGTTCCCAAAGAGCTTTAGAACAAGGCATAGTTTTCCCTGCTGGCTCTTTGGGCGTGGGACCCATCTCCAGCCATATGGCCATTTTTGTGCCTGGCGCGGCGCCAAGTGGGAAAGGGTGGTGTCGAGGGTGAAGGCAGCAGCAAAGGTCGTAGGCACCAGGTCTGTGGGGCTACGCAAGCGGTTCCCAAAGAGCTTTAGAACAAGGCATAATTTTCCCTGCTGGCTCTTTGGGCGTGGAACCATCTCCAGCCGTATGGCCATTTTTGTGCCTGGCGCGGCGCCAAGTGGGAAAGGGTGGTTTTCTGAGGCTGAAGGCAGCAGGAAAGCCTGCAGCCCCCAGGTCTGTGGGGCTACGGAAGCGGTTCCCAAAGAGCTTTAGAACAAGGCATAGTTTTCCCTGCTGGCTCTTTGGGCGGGGGACCCATCTCTAGCCGTATGGCCATTTTTGTGTCTGCAACGGCTGCAAGTGGGAAAGGGTGGTTTGGAGGCTGAAAGCAGCAGGAAAGCCTGCAGCCCCCAGGTCTGTGGGGCTACGTAAGCTGTTCCCAAAGAGCTTTAGAACAAGGCATAGTTTTCCCTGCTTGCTCTTTGGGCGTGGGACCCATCTCCAGCCATATGGCCATTTTTGTGCCTGGCGCAGCGCCAAGTGGGAAATGGTGGTCTGGAGGCTGAAGGCAGCAGGAGAGCCCGCAGCCCCCAGGTCTGTGGGGCTATGCAAGCGGTTCCCAAAGAGCTTTAGAACAAGGCAGAGTTTTCCCTGCTTGCTCTTTTGGCCTGGGACACATATCCAGCCATAGGGCCATTTTTGTGGCTGGCGCGGCGCCAAGTGGGAAAGGGTGGTTTTGAGGCTGAAGGCAGCAGGATAGCCTGCAGCCCCCAGGTCTGTGGGGTTACGTAATTGGTTCCCAAAGAGCTTTAGAACAAGGCATAGTTTACCCTACTGGCTCTTTGGGCGTGGGACCCATCTCCAGCCATAAGGCCATTTTTGTGCCTGGCAAGGCGCGAAGTGGGAAAGGGCGGTTTTGAGAGTGAAGGCAGCAGGAAAGCCTGCAGCCCCCAGGTCTGTGGGTCTACGCAAGCGGTTCCCAAAGAGCTTTAGAACAAGGCATAGTTTTCCCTGCCAGCTCCTTGGCCGTGGGACCCATCTCCAGCCGTATGGCCATTTTTGTTGCTGGCGCGGCGCCAAGTGGGAAAGGGTGGTGTCGAGGCTGAAGGCAGCATGAAAGCCTGCAGCTCCCAGGTCTGTGGGGCTACGCAAGCGGTTCCCAAAGAGCTTTAGAACAAGGCATAGTTTTCCCTGCTGGCTCTTTGGGCGTGGGACCCATCTCCAGCCGTATGGCCATTTTTGTGCCTGGCGCGGCTCCAAGTGGGAAAGGGTGGTTTTCTGAGGCTGGAGGCAGCAGGAAAGCCTGCAGCCCCCAGGTCTGTGGGGCTACGCAAGAGGTTCCCAAAGAGCTTTAGAACAAGGCAGAGTTTTCCCTCCTTGCTCTTTGGGCCTGGGACCCATCTGCAGCCATAGGGCATTTTTGTGCGTGGCGCGGCGCCAAGTGGGAAAGAGTGGTTTTCTGAGGCTAAAGGCAGCAGGAAAGCCTGCAGCCCCCAGGTCTGTGGGTCAACGCAAGCGGTTCCCAAAGACCTTTTGAACAAGGCATAGTTTTCCCTGCTGGCTCTTTGGGCCGGGGACCCATCTCCAGCCGTATGGCCATTTTTGTGCCTGGCGCGGCGCCAAGTGGGAAAGGGTGGTGTCGAGGCTGAAGGCAGCAGGAAAGCCTGTAGCCCCCAGGTCTGTGGGGCTACGCAAGCGGTTCCCAAAGAGCTTTAGAACAAGGCATAATTTTCCCTGCTGGCTCTTTGGGCGTGGAACCATCTCCAGCCATATGGCCATTTTTGTGCCTGGCGCGGCGCCAAGTGGGAAAGGGTGGTTTTCTGAGGCTGAAGGCAGCAGGAAAGCCTGCAGCCCCCAGGTCTGTGGGGCTACGCAAGCGGTTCCCAAAGAGCTTTAGAACAAGGCATAGTTTTCCCTGCTGGCTCTTTGGGCGGGGGACCCATCTCCAGCCGTATGGCCATTTTTGTGCCTGCAACGGCTGCAAGTGGGAAAGGGTGTTGTCAAGGGTGAAGGCAGCAGCAAAGGTCGCAGGCACCAGGTCTGTGGGGCTACGCAAGCTGTTCCCAAAGAGCTTTAGAACAAGGCATAGTTTTCCCTGCTTGCTCTTTGGGCCTGGGACCCATCTCCAGCCGTATGAGCATTTTTGTGCCTGGCGCAGCGCCAAGTGGGAAAGGGTCGTTTTCTGAGGCTGAAGGCAGTAGGAAAGCCTGCAGCCCCCAGGTCTGTGGGGCTACGCAAGCGGTTCCCAAAGAGCTTTAGAACAAGGCATTATTTTCCCTGCTGGCTCTTTGGGCGGGGGACCCATCTCCAGCCGTATGGCCATTTTTGTGCCTGCAACGGCTGCAAGTGGGAAAGGGTGGTTTTGAGGCTGAAGGCAGCAGGAAAGCCTGCAGCCCCCAGGTCTGTGGGTGCTACGCAAGCGGTTCCCACAGAGCTTTAGAACAAGGCATATTTTTCCCTGCTGGCTCTTTGGGCGTGGGACCCATCTCCAGCCATATGGCCATTTTTGTGCCTGGTGCGGTGCCAAGTGGGAAAGGGTGGTTTTGAGGCTGAAGGCAGCAGGAAAGCCCGCAGCCCGCAGCTCTGTGGGGCTACGCAAGCGGTTCCCAAAGAGCTTTAGAACAAGGCATAGTTTTCCCTGCTGGCTCCTTGGGCGGGGGACTCATCTCCAGCCGTATGGCCATTTTTGTGCCTGCAACGGGTCCATGTGGGAAAGGGTGGTGTCGAGGCTGAAGGCAGCATGAAAGCCTGCAGCTCCCAGGTCTGTGGGGCTACGCAAGCGGTTCCCAAAGAGCTTTAGAACAAGGCATAGTTTTCCCTGCTGGCTCTTTGGGCGTGGGACCCATCTCCAGCCGTATGGCCATTTTTGTGCCTGGCGCGGCGCCAAGTGGGAAAGGGTGGTTTTCTGAGGCTGAAGGCAGCAGGAAAGCCTGCAGCCCCCAGGTCTGTGGGGCTACGCAAGAGGTTCCCAAAGAGCTTTAGAACAAGGCATAGTTTTCCCTGCTTGCTCTTTGGGCCTGGGACCCATCTGCAGCCATAGGGCATTTTTGTGCTTGGCGCGGCGCCAAGTGGGATAGAGTGGTTTTCTGAGGCTGAAGGCAGCAGGAAAGCCTGCAGCCCCCAGGTCTGTGGGTCAACGCAAGCGGTTCCCAAAGAGCTTTAGAACAAGGCATAGTTTTCCCTGCTGGCTCTTTGGGCCGGGGACCCATCTGCAGCCGTATGGCCATTTTTGTTGCTGGCGCGGCGCCAAGTGGGAAAGGGTGGTTTTCTGAGGCTGAAGGCAGCATGAAAGCCTGCAGCCCCCAGGTCTGTGGGGCTACGCAAGAGGTTCCCAAAGAGCTTTAGAACAAGGCATAGTTTTCCCTGCTGGCTCTTTGGGCGTGGGACCCATCTGCAGCCATAGTGCATTTTTGTGCCTGGCGCGGCTCCAAGTGGGAAAGGGTGGTTTTCTGAGGCTGAAGGCAGCAGGAAAGCCTGCAGCCCCCAGGTCTGTGGGGCTACGCAAGCGGTTCCCAAAGAGCTTTACAACAAGGCAGAGTTTTCCCTGCTGGTTCTTTGGGCGTGGGACCCATCTCCAGCCGTATGGCCATTTTTGTGCCTGCCACGGCTGCAAGTGGGAAAGGGTGGTTTTGAGGCTGAAAGCAGCAGGAAAGCCTGCAGCCCCCAGGTCTGTGGGTGCTACGCAAGCGGTTCCCACAGAGCTTTAGAACAAGGCATATTTTTCCCTGCTTGCTCTTTGGGCGTGGGACCCATCTCCAGCCATATGGCCATTTTTGTGCCTGGCGCGGTGCCAAGTGGGAAAGGGTGGTTTTGAGGCTGAAGGCAGCAGGAAAGCCCGCAGCCCGCAGGTCTGTGGGGCTACGCAAGCGCTTCCCAAAGAGCTTTAGAACAAGGCATAGTTTTCCCTGCTGGCTCCTTGGGCGGGGGACTCATCTCCAGCCGTATGGCCATCTTTGTGCCTGCAACGGCTCCATGTGGGAAAGGGTGGTTTTTGAGGCTGAAGGCAGCATGAAAGCCTGCAGCTCCCAGGTCTGTGGGGCTACGCAAGCGGTTCCCAAAGAGCTTTAGAACAAGGCATAGTTTTCCCTGCTTGCTCTTTGGGCGTGGGACCCATCTCCAGCCGTATGGCCATTTTTGTTGCTGGCGCGGCGCCAAGTGGGAAAGGGTGGTTTTCTGAGGCTGAAGGCAGCAGGAAAGCCTGCAGCCCCCAGGTCTGTGGGGCTACGCAAGAGGTTCCCAAAGAGCTTTAGAACAAGGCATAGTTTTCCCTGCTGGCTCTTTGGACATGGGACCCCTCTCCAGCCATATGGCCATTTTTGTGCCTGGCGCGGCGCCAAGTGGGAAAGGGTGGTTTTGAGGCTGAAGGCAGCAGGAAAGCCTGCAGCCCCCAGGTCTGTGGGGCTACGGAAGTGGTTCCCAAAGAGCTTTTGAAGAAGGCATAGTTTTCCCTGCTGGCTCCTTGGGCGGGGGACCCATCTCCAGCCGTATGGCCATTTTTCTGCCTGGCGCGGATCCATGTGGGAAAGGGTGGTGTCGAGGCTGAAGGCAGCAGGAAAGCCCGCAGCCCCCAGGTCTGTGGGGCTACGTAAGCGGTTCCCAAAGAGCTTTAGAACAAGGCATAGTTTTCCCTGCCAGCTCCCTGGGCGTGGCACCCATCTCCAGCCATATGGCCATTTTTGTGCGTGGCGCGGCGCCAAGTGGGAAAGGGTGGTTTTGAGGCTGAAGGCAGCAGGAAAGCCCGCAGCCCGCAGGTCTGTGGGGCTACGCAAGCGGTTCCCAAAGAGCTTTAGAACAAGGCATAATTTTCCCTGCTGGCTCCTTAGGCGGGGGACTCATCTCCAGCCGTATGGCCATTTTTGTGCCTGCAACGGCTCCAAGAGTGAAAGGGTGGTGTCGAGGCTGAATGCAGCAGGAAAGCCCGCAGCCCCCAGGTCTGTGGGGCTACGCAAGTGGTTCCCAAAGAGCTTTTGAACAAGGCATAGTTTTCCCTGCTGGCTCTTTGGGCGTGGGACTCATGTCCAGCCATATGGCCATTTTTGTGCCTGGCGCGGGGCCATGTGGGAAAGGGTGGTGTCGAGGGTGAAGGCAGCAGCAAAGGTCGCAGGCACCAGGTCTGTGGGGCTACGTATGCGGTTCCCAAAGAGCTTTAGAACAAGGCATAGTTTTCCCTGCTTGCTCTTTGGGCCTGGGACCCATCTCCAGCCATATGGCCATTTTTGTGCCTGGCGCGGCGCCAAATGGGAAAGGGTGGTTTTGAGGCTGAAGGCAGCATGAAAGCCTGCAGCCCCCAGGTCTGTGGGGCTACGCACGCGGTTCCCAAAGAGCTTTAGAACAAGGCATTATTTTCCCTGCTGGCTCTTTGGGCGGGGATCCATCTCCAGCCGTATGGCCATTTTTGTGCCTGGCGCGTCACCAAGTGGGAAAGGGTGGTTTTCTGAGGCTGAAGGCAGTAGGAAAACCTGCAGCCCCCAGGTCTGTGGGGCTACGAAAGCGGTTCCCAAAGAGCTTTAGAACAAGGCAGGGTTTTCCCTGCTGGCTCTTTGGGCGTGGGACCCATCTCCAGCTGTATGGCCATTTTTGTGCCTGCAACGGCTGCAAGTGGGAAAGGGTGCTTTTGAGGCTGAAAGCAGCAGGAAAGCCTGCAGCCCCCAGGTGTGTGGGTGCTACGCAAGCGGTTCCCAAAGAGCTTTAGAACAAGGCATAATTTTCCCTGCCAGCTCCTTGGGCATGGGAGACATCTCCAGCCGTATGGCCATTTTTGTTGCTGGCGCGGCGCCAAGTGGGAAAGGGTGGTTTTGAGGCTGAAGGCAGCAGGAAAGCCTGCAGCTCCCAGGTCTGTGGGGCTACGCAAGCGGTTCCCAAAGAGCTTTAGAACAAGGCATAGTTTTCCCTGCTTGCTCTTTGGGCGTGGGACCCATCTCCAGCCGTATGGCCATTTTTGTTGCTGGCGCGGCGCCAAGTGGGAAAGGGTGGTTTTCTGAGGCTGAAGGCAGCAGGAAAGCCTGCAGCCCCCAGGTCTGTGGGGCTACGCAAGAGGTTCCCAAAGAGCTTTAGAACAAGGCATAGTTTTCCCTGCTGGCTCTTTGGACATGGGACCCCTCTCCAGCCATATGGCCATTTTTGTGCCTGGCGCGGCGCCAAGTGGGAAAGGGTGGTTTTGAGGCTGAAGGCAGCAGGAAAGCCTGCAGCCCCCAGGTCTGTGGGGCTACGGAAGTGGTTCCCAAAGAGCTTTTGAAGAAGGCATAGTTTTCCCTGCTGGCTCCTTGGGCGGGGGACCCATCTCCAGCCGTATGGCCATTTTTCTGCCTGGCGCGGATCCATGTGGGAAAGGGTGGTGTCGAGGCTGAAGGCAGCAGGAAAGCCCGCAGCCCCCAGGTCTGTGGGGCTACGTAAGCGGTTCCCAAAGAGCTTTAGAACAAGGCATAGTTTTCCCTGCCAGCTCCCTGGGCGTGGCACCCATCTCCAGCCATATGGCCATTTTTGTGCGTGGCGCGGCGCCAAGTGGGAAAGGGTGGTTTTGAGGCTGAAGGCAGCAGGAAAGCCCGCAGCCCGCAGGTCTGTGGGGCTACGCAAGCGGTTCCCAAAGAGCTTTAGAACAAGGCATAATTTTCCCTGCTGGCTCCTTAGGCGGGGGACTCATCTCCAGCCGTATGGCCATTTTTGTGCCTGCAACGGCTCCAAGAGTGAAAGGGTGGTGTCGAGGCTGAATGCAGCAGGAAAGCCCGCAGCCCCCAGGTCTGTGGGGCTACGCAAGTGGTTCCCAAAGAGCTTTTGAACAAGGCATAGTTTTCCCTGCTGGCTCTTTGGGCGTGGGACTCATGTCCAGCCATATGGCCATTTTTGTGCCTGGCGCGGGGCCATGTGGGAAAGGGTGGTGTCGAGGGTGAAGGCAGCAGCAAAGGTCGCAGGCACCAGGTCTGTGGGGCTACGTATGCGGTTCCCAAAGAGCTTTAGAACAAGGCATAGTTTTCCCTGCTTGCTCTTTGGGCCTGGGACCCATCTCCAGCCATATGGCCATTTTTGTGCCTGGCGCGGCGCCAAATGGGAAAGGGTGGTTTTGAGGCTGAAGGCAGCATGAAAGCCTGCAGCCCCCAGGTCTGTGGGGCTACGCACGCGGTTCCCAAAGAGCTTTAGAACAAGGCATTATTTTCCCTGCTGGCTCTTTGGGCGGGGATCCATCTCCAGCCGTATGGCCATTTTTGTGCCTGGCGCGTCACCAAGTGGGAAAGGGTGGTTTTCTGAGGCTGAAGGCAGTAGGAAAACCTGCAGCCCCCAGGTCTGTGGGGCTACGAAAGCGGTTCCCAAAGAGCTTTAGAACAAGGCAGGGTTTTCCCTGCTGGCTCTTTGGGCGTGGGACCCATCTCCAGCTGTATGGCCATTTTTGTGCCTGCAACGGCTGCAAGTGGGAAAGGGTGCTTTTGAGGCTGAAAGCAGCAGGAAAGCCTGCAGCCCCCAGGTGTGTGGGTGCTACGCAAGCGGTTCCCAAAGAGCTTTAGAACAAGGCATAATTTTCCCTGCCAGCTCCTTGGGCATGGGAGACATCTCCAGCCGTATGGCCATTTTTGTTGCTGGCGCGGCGCCAAGTGGGAAAGGGTGGTTTTGAGGCTGAAGGCAGCAGGAAAGCCTGCAGCCCCCAGGTCTGTGGGGCTACGCAAGCTGTTCCCAAAGAGCTTTAGAACAAGGCATAGTGTTCCCTGCTTGCTCTTTGGGCCTGGGACCCATGTCCAGCCATAGGGCCATTTTTGTGCCTGGCGCGGTGCCAAGTGGGAAAGGGTGGTGTCGAGGCTGAATGCAGCAGGAAAGCCCGCTGCCCCCAGGTCTGTAGGGCTGCGCAAGTGGTTCCCACAGAGCTTTAGAACAAGGCATATTTTTCCCTGCTGGCTCTTTGGGCGTGGGACCCATCTCCAGCCGTATGGCCATTTTTGTGCCTGGCGCGGCGCCAAGTGGGAAAGGGTGGTTTTGAGGCTGAAGGCAGCAGGAAAGCCTGCAGCCCCCAGGTCTGTGGGGCTACGCAAGCGGTTCCCAAAGAGCTTTTGAAGAAGGCATAGTTTTCCCTGCTGGCTCCTTGGGCGGGGGACCCATCTCCAGCCGTATGGCCATTTTTGTGCCTGGCGCGGATCCATGTGGGAAAGGGTGGTGTCGAGGCTGAAGGCAGCAGGAAAGCCCGCAGCCCCCAGGTCTGTGGGGCTACGTAAGCGGTTCCCAAAGAGCTTTAGAACAAGGCATAGTTTTCCCTGCTGGCTCCCTGGGCGTGGGACCCATCTCCAGCCATATGGCCATTTTTGTGCGTGGCGCGGCGCCAAGTGGGAAAGGGTGGTTTTGAGGCTGAAGGCAGCAGGAAAGCCCGCAGCCCGCAGGTCTGTGGGGCTACGCAAGCGGTTCCCAAAGAGCTTTAGAACAAGGCATAGTTTTCCCTGCTGGCTCCTTAGGCGGGGGACTCATCTCCAGCCGTATGGCCATTTTTGTGCCTGCAACGGCTCCAAGAGTGAAAGGGTGGTGTCGAGGCTGAATGCAGCAGGAAAGCCCGCAGCCCCCAGGTCTGTGGGGCTACGCAAGTGGTTCCCAAAGAGCTTTTGAACAAGGCATAGTTTTCCCTGCTGGCTCTTTGGGCGTGGGACTCATGTCCAGCCATATGGCCATTTTTGTGCCTGGCGCGGGGCCATGTGGGAAAGGGTGGTGTCGAGGGTGAAGGCAGCAGCAAAGGTCGCAGGCACCAGGTCTGTGGGGCTACGTATGCGGTTCCCAAAGAGCTTTAGAACAAGGCATAGTTTTCCCTGCTGGCTCTTTGGGCGTGGGACCCATCTCCAGCCATATGGCCATTTTTGTGCCTGGCGCGGCGCCAAATGGGAAAGGGTGGTTTTGAGGCTGAAGGCAGCATGAAAGCCTGCAGCCCCCAGGTCTGTGGGGCTATGCAAGCGGTTCCCAAAGAGCTTTAGAACAAGGCATTATTTTCCCTGCTGGCTCTTTGGGCGGGGATCCATCTCCAGCCGTATGGCCATTTTTGTGCCTGGCGCGGCGCCAAGTGTGAAAGGGTGGTTTTCTGAGGCTGAAGGCAGTAGGAAAGCCTGCAGCCCCCAGGTCTGTGGGGCTACGCAAGCGGTTCCCAAAGAGCTTTAGAACAAGGCAGGGTTTTCCCTGCTGGCTCTTTGGGCATGGGACCCATCTCCAGCTGTATGGCCATTTTTGTGCCTGCAACGGCTGCAAATGGGAAAGGGTGGTTTTGAGGCTGAAAGCAGCAGGAAAGCCTGCAGCCCCCAGGTGTGTGGGTGCTACGCAAGCGGTTCCCAAAGAGCTTTAGAACAAGGCATAATTTTCCCTGCCAGCTCCTTGGGCATGGGAGACATCTCCAGCCGTATGGCCATTTTTGTGCCTGGCGCGGCGCCAAGTGGGAAAGGGTGGTTTTGAGGCTGAAGGCAGCAGGAAAGCCTGCAGCCCCCAGGTCTGTGGGGCTATGCAAGCGGTTCCCAAAGAGCTTTAGAACAAGGCATAGTGTTCCCTGCTTGCTCTTTGGGCCTGGGACCCATCTCCAGCCATAGGGCCATTTTTGTGCCTGGCGCGGCGCCAAGTGGGAAAGGGTGGTGTCGAGGCTGAAGGCAGCAGGAAAGCCCGATGCCCCCAGGTCTGTAGGGCTGCGCAAGTGGTTCCCACAGAGCTTTAGAACAAGGCATATTTTTCCCTGCTGGCTCTTTGGGCGTGGGACCCATCTCCAGCCATATGCCCATTTTTGTGCCTGGCACGGTGCCAAGTGGGAAAGGGTGGTTTTGAGGCTGAAGGCAGCAGGAAAGCCCGCAGCCCGCAGGTCTGTGGGGCTACGCAAGCGCTACGCAAAGAGCTTTAGAACAAGGCATAGTTTTCCCTGCTGGCTCCTTGGGCGGGGGACTCATCTCCAGCCGTATGGCCATTTTTGTGCCTGCAACGGCTCCAAGAGGGAAAGGGTGGTGTCGAGGCTGAAGGCAGCAGGAAAGCCCGCAGCCCCCAGGTCTGTGGGGCTACGCAAGCGCTTCCCAAAGAGCTTTAGAACAAGGCATAGTTTTCCCTGCTGGCTCCTTGGGCGGGGGACTCATCTCCAGCCGTATGGCCATTTTTGTGCCTGCAACGGCTCCAAGAGGGAAAGGGTTGTGTCGAGGCTGAAGGCAGCAGGAAAGCCCGCAGCCCCCAGGTCTGTGGGGCTACGCAAGTGGTTCCCAAAGAGCTTTAGAACAAGGCATAGTTTTCCCTGCTGGCTCTTTGGGCGTGGGACCCATGTCCAGCCATATGGCCATTTTTCTGCCTTGCACGGGGCCAAGTGGGAAAGGGTGGTGTCGAGGGTGAAGGCACCAGCAAAGGTCGCAGCCCCCAGGTCTGTGGGGCTACGCAAGCAGTTCCCAAAGAGCTTTAGAACAAGGCATAGTTTTCCTTGCTGGCTCTTTGGGCGGGGGTTCCATCTCCAGCCGTATGGCCATTTTTGTGCCTGGCGCGGCGCCAAGTGGGAAAGGGTGGTTTTCTGAGGCTAAAGGCAGCAGGAAAGCCTGCAGCCCCCAGGTCTGTGGGGCTACGCAAGCGGTTCCCAAAGAGCTTTAGAACAAGGCATAGTTTTCCCTGCTGGCTCTTTGGACATGGGACCCATCTCCAGCCATATGGCCATTTTTGTGCCTGGCGCGGCGCCAAGTGGGAAAGGGTGGTTTTGAGGCTGAAGGCAGCAGGAAAGCCTGCAGCCCCCAGGTCTGTGGGGCTACGGAAGCGGTTCCCAAAGAGCTTTTGAAGAAGGCATAGTTTTCCCTGCTGGCTCCTTGGGCGGGGGACCCATCTCCAGCCGTATGGCCATTTTTCTGCCTGGCGCGGATCCATGTGGGAAAGGGTGGTGTCGAGGCTGAAGGCAGCAGGAAAGCCCGCAGCCCCCAGGTCTGTGGGGCTACGTAAGCGGTTCCCAAAGAGCTTTAGAACAAGGCATAGTTTTCCCTGCCAGCTCCCTGGGCGTGGGACCCATCTCCAGCCATATGGCCATTTTTGTGCGTGGCGCGGCGCCAAGTGGGAAAGGGTGGTTTTGAGGCTGAAGGCAGCAGGAAAGCCCGCAGCCCGCAGGTCTGTGGGGCTACGCAAGCGGTTCCCAAAGAGCTTTAGAACAAGGCATAGTTTTCCCTGCTGGCTCCTTAGGCGGGGGACTCATCTCCAGCCGTATGGCCATTTTTGTGCCTTCAACGGCTCCAAGAGGGAAAGGGTGGTTCGAGGCTGAATGCAGCAGGAAAGCCCGCAGCCCCCAGGTCTGTGGGGCTACGCAAGTGGTTCCCAAAGAGCTTTTGAACAAGGCATAGTTTTCCCTGCTGGCTCTTTGGGCGTGGGACTCATGTCCAGCCATATGGCCATTTTTGTGCCTGGCGCGGGGCCATGTGGGAAAGGGTGGTGTCGAGGGTGAAGGCAGCAGCAAAGGTCGCAGGCACCAGGTCTGTGGGGCTACGTATGCGGTTCCCAAAGAGCTTTAGAACAAGGCATAGTTTTCCCTGCTTGCTCTTTGGGCCTGGGACCCATCTCCAGCCATATGGCCATTTTTGTGCCTGGCGCGGCGCCAAATGGGAAAGGGTGGTTTTGAGGCTGAAGGCAGCATGAAAGCCTGCAGCCCCCAGGTCTGTGGGGCTACGCAAGCGGTTCCCAAAGAGCTTTAGAACAAGGCATTATTTTCCCTGCTGGCTCTTTGGGCGGGGATCCATCTCCAGCCGTATGGCCATTTTTGTGCCTGGCGCGGCGCCAAGTGGGAAAGGGTGGTTTTCTGAGGCTGAAGGCAGCAGGAAAGCCTGCAGCCCCCAGGTCTGTGGGGCTACGCAAGCGGTTCCCAAAGAGCTTTAGAACAAGGCATAGTTTTCCCTGCTGGCTCTTTGGGCGTGGGACCCATCTCCAGCTGTATGGCCATTTTTGTGCCTGCAACGGCTGCAAGTGGGAAAGGGTGGTTTTGAGGCTGAAAGCAGCAGGAAAGCCTGCAGCCCCCAGGTGTGTGGGTGCTACGCAAGCGGTTCCCAAAGAGCTTTAGAACAAGGCATAATTTTCCCTGCCAGCTCCTTGGGCATGGGAGACATCTCCAGCCGTATGGCCATTTTTGTGCCTGGCGCGGCGCCAAGTGGGAAAGGGTGGTTTTGAGGCTGAAGGCAGCAGGAAAGACCGCAGCCCCCAGGTCTGTGGGGCTACGCAAGCGGTTCCCAAAGAGCTTTAGAACAAGGCATAGTGTTCCCTGCTTGCTCTCTGGGCCTGGGACCCATCTCCAGCCATAGGGCCATTTTTGTGCCTGGCGCGGGGCCAAGTGGGAAAGGGTGGTGTCGAGGCTGAAGGCAGCAGGAAAGCCCGCTGCCCCCAGGTCTGTAGGGCTGCGCAAGTGGTTCCCACAGAGCTTTAGAACAAGGCATATTTTTCCCTGCTGGCTCTTTGGGCGTGGGACCCATCTCCAGCCATATGGCCATTTTTGTGCCTGGCGCGGCGCCAAGTGGGAAAGGGTGGTTTTGAGGCTGAAGGCAGCAGGAAAGCCCGCAGCCCCCAGGTCTGTGGGGCTACGCAAGCGGTTCCCAAAGAGCTTTAGAACAAGGCATAGTTTTCCCTGCTGGCTCCTTAGGCGGGGGACTCATCTCCAGCCGTATGGCCATTTTTGTGCCTGCAACGGCTCCAAGAGTGAAAGGGTGGTGTCGAGGCTGAATGCAGCAGGAAAGCCCGCAGCCCCCAGGTCTGTGGGGCTACGCAAGTGGTTCCCAAAGAGCTTTTGAACAAGGCATAGTTTTCCCTGCTGGCTCTTTGGGCGTGGGACTCATGTCCAGCCATATGGCCATTTTTGTGCCTGGCGCGGGGCCATGTGGGAAAGGGTGGTGTCGAGGGTGAAGGCAGCAGCAAAGGTCGCAGGCAACAGGTCTGTGGGGCTACGTATGCGGTTCCCAAAGAGCTTTAGAACAAGGCATAGTTTTCCCTGCTGGCTCTTTGGGCCTGGGACCCATCTCCAGCCATATGGCCATTTTTGTGCCTGGCGCGGCGCCAAATGGGAAAGGGTGGTTTTGAGGCTGAAGGCAGCATGAAAGCCTGCAGCCCCCAGGTCTGTGGGGCTACGCAAGAGGTTCCCAAAGACCTTTAGAACAAGGCATTATTTTCCCTGCTGGCTCTTTGGGCGGGGATCCATCTCCAGCCGTATGGCCATTTTTGTGCCTGGCGCGGATCCATGTGGGAAAGGGTGGTGTCGAGGCTGAAGGCAGCAGGAAAGCCCGCAGCCCCCAGGTCTGTGGGGCTACGTAAGCGGTTCCCAAAGAGCTTTAGAACAAGGCATAGTTTTCCCTGCCAGCTCCCTGGGCGTGGGACCCATCTCCAGCCATATGGCCATTTTTGTGCGTGGCGCGGCGCCAAGTGGGAAAGGGTGGTTTTGAGGCTGAAGGCAGCAGGAAAGCCCGCAGCCCGCAGGTCTGTGGGGCTACGCAAGCGGTTCCCAAAGAGCTTTAGAACAAGGCATAGTTTTCCCTGCTGGCTCCTTAGGCGGGGGACTCATCTCCAGCCGTATGGCCATTTTTGTGCCTGCAACGGCTCCAAGAGGGAAAGGGTGGTTCGAGGCTGAATGCAGCAGGAAAGCCCGCAGCCCCCAGGTCTGTGGGGCTACGCAAGTGGTTCCCAAAGAGCTTTTGAACAAGGCATAGTTTTCCCTGCTGGCTCTTTGGGCGTGGGACTCATGTCCAGCCATATGGCCATTTTTGTGCCTGGCGCGGGGCCATGTGGGAAAGGGTGGTGTCGAGGGTGAAGGCAGCAGCAAAGGTCGCAGGCACCAGGTCTGTGGGGCTACGTATGCGGTTCCCAAAGAGCTTTAGAACAAGGCATAGTTTTCCCTGCTTGCTCTTTGGGCCTGGGACCCATCTCCAGCCATATGGCCATTTTTGTGCCTGGCGCGGCGCCAAATGGGAAAGGGTGGTTTTGAGGCTGAAGGCAGCATGAAAGCCTGCAGCCCCCAGGTCTGTGGGGCTACGCAAGCGGTTCCCAAAGAGCTTTAGAACAAGGCATTATTTTCCCTGCTGGCTCTTTGGGCGGGGATCCATCTCCAGCCGTATGGCCATTTTTGTGCCTGGCGCGGCGCCAAGTGGGAAAGGGTGGTTTTCTGAGGCTGAAGGCAGCAGGAAAGCCTGCAGCCCCCAGGTCTGTGGGGCTACGCAAGCGGTTCCCAAAGAGCTTTAGAACAAGGCATAGTTTTCCCTGCTGGCTCTTTGGGCGTGGGACCCATCTCCAGCTGTATGGCCACTTTTGTGCCTGCAACGGCTGCAAGTGGGAAAGGGTGGTTTTGAGGCTGAAAGCAGCAGGAAAGCCTGCAGCCCCCAGGTGTGTGGGTGCTACGCAAGCGGTTCCCAAAGAGCTTTAGAACAAGGCATAATTTTCCCTGCCAGCTCCTTGGGCATGGGAGACATCTCCAGCCGTATGGCCATTTTTGTGCCTGGCGCGGCGCCAAGTGGGAAAGGGTGGTTTTGAGGCTGAAGGCAGCAGGAAAGACCGCAGCCCCCAGGTCTGTGGGGCTATGCAAGCGGTTCCCAAAGAGCTTTAGAACAAGGCATAGTGTTCCCTGCTGGCTCTCTGGGCCTGGGACCCATCTCCAGCCATAGGGCCATTTTTGTGCCTGGCGCGGCGCCAAGTGGGAAAGGGTGGTGTCGAGGCTGAAGGCAGCAGGAAAGCCCGCTGCCCCCAGGTCTGTAGGGCTGCGCAAGTGGTTCCCACAGAGCTTTAGAACAAGGCATATTTTTCCCTGCTGGCTCTTTGGGCGTGGGACCCATCTCCAGCCATATGGCCATTTTTGTGCCTGGCGCGGCGCCAAGTGGGAAAGGGTGGTTTTGAGGCTGAAGGCAGCAGGAAAGCCCGCAGCCCGCAGGTCTGTGGGGCTACGCAAGCGGTTCCCAAAGAGCTTTAGAACAAGGCATAGTTTTCCCTGCTGGCTCCTTAGGCGGGGGACTCATCTCCAGCCGTATGGCCATTTTTGTGCCTGCAACGGCTCCAAGAGTGAAAGGGTGGTGTCGAGGCTGAATGCAGCAGGAAAGCCCGCAGCCCCCAGGTCTGTGGGGCTACGCAAGTGGTTCCCAAAGAGCTTTTGAACAAGGCATAGTTTTCCCTGCTGGCTCTTTGGGCGTGGGACTCATGTCCAGCCATATGGCCATTTTTGTGCCTGGCGCGGGGCCATGTGGGAAAGGGTGGTGTCGAGGGTGAAGGCAGCAGCAAAGGTCGCAGGCACCAGGTCTGTGGGGCTACGTATGCGGTTCCCAAAGAGCTTTAGAACAAGGCATAGTTTTCCCTGCTGGCTCTTTGGGCCTGGGACCCATCTCCAGCCATATGGCCATTTTTGTGCCTGGCGCGGCGCCAAATGGGAAAGGGTGGTTTTGAGGCTGAAGGCAGCATGAAAGCCTGCAGCCCCCAGGTCTGTGGGGCTACGCAAGAGGTTCCCAAAGACCTTTAGAACAAGGCATTATTTTCCCTGCTGGCTCTTTGGGCGGGGATCCATCTCCAGCCGTATGGCCATTTTTGTGCCTGGCGCGGCGCCAAGTGGGAAAGGGTGGTTTTCTGAGGCTGAAGGCAGTAGGAAAGCCTGCAGCCCCCAGGTCTGTGGGGCTACGCAAGCGGTTCCCAAAGAGCTTTAGAACAAGGCAGGGTTTTCCCTGCTGGGTCTTTGGGCGTGGGACCCATCTCCAGCTGTATGGCCATTTTTGTGCCTGGCGCGGCGCCAAGTGGGAAAGGGTGGTTTTGAGGCTGAAGGCAGCAGGAAAGCCCGCAGCCCCCAGGTCTGTGGGGCTATGCAAGCGGTTCCCAAAGAGCTTTAGAACAAGGCATAGTGTTCCCTGCTTGCTCTTTGGGCCTGGGACCCATCTCCAGCCATAGGGCCATTTTTGTGCCTGGCGCGGCGCCAAGTGGGAAAGGGTGGTGTCGAGGCTGAAGGCAGCAGGAAAGCCCGCTGCCCCCAGGTCTGTAGGGCTGCGCAAGTGTTTCCAACAGAGCTTTAGAACAAGGCATATTTTTCCCTGCTGGCTCTTTGGGCGTGGGACCCATCTCCAGCCATATGGCCATTTTTGTGCCTGCAACGGCTCCAAGAGGGAAAGGGTTGTGTCGAGGCTTAAGGCAGCAGGAAAGCCCGCAGCCCCCAGGTCTGTGGGGCTACGCAAGCGCTTCCCAAAGAGCTTTAGAACAAGGCATAGTTTTCCCTGCTGGCTCCTTGGGCGGGGGACTCATCTCCAGCCGTATGGCCATTTTTGTGCCTGCAACGGCTCCAAGAGGGAAAGGCTTGTGTCGAGGCTGAAGGCAGCAGGAAAGCCCGCAGCCCCCAGGTCTGTGGGGCTACGCAAGTGGTTCCCAAAGAGCTTTAGAACAAGGCATAGTTTTCCCTGCTGGCTCTTTGGGCGTGGGACCCATGTCCAGCCATATGGCCATTTTTGTGCCTTGCGCGGCGCCAAGTGGGAAAGGGTGGTGTCGAGGGTGAAGGCAGCAGCAAAGGTCGCAGGCACCAGGTCTGTGGGGCTACGCAAGCTGTTCCCAAAGAGCTTTAGAACAAGGCATAGTTTTCCTTGCTGGCTCTTTGGGCGGGGGTTCCATCTCCAGCCGTATGGCCATTTTTGTGCCTGGCGCGGCGCCAAGTGGGAAAGGGTGGTTTTCTGAGGCTGAAGGCAGCAGGAAAGCCTGCAGCCCCCAGGTCTGTGGGGCTACGCACGCGGTTCCCAAACAGCTTTAGAACAAGGCATAATTTTCCCTGCTGGCTGTTTGGGCGTGGGATCCATCTCCAGCCATAGGGCCATTTTTGTGCCTGGCGCGGCGCCAATGGGAAAGGGTGGTTTTCTGAGGCTGAAGGCAGCAGGAAAGCCTGCAGCCCCCAGGTCTGTGGGGCTACGCAAGCTGTTCCCAAAGAGCTTTAGAACAAGGCATAGTTTTCCCTGCAGGCTCCTTGGGCGTGGGACCCATCTCCAGCCGTATGGCCATTTTTGTTGCTGGCGCGGCGCCAAGTGGGAAAGGGTGGTGTCGAGGCTGAAGGCAGCAGGAAAGCCTGCAGCCCCCAGGTCTGTGGGGCTACGGAAGCGGTTCCCAAAGAGCTTTAGAACAAGGCATAATTTTCCCTGCCAGCTCCTTGGGCATGGGAGACATCTCCAGCCATATGGCCATTTTTGTGCCTGGCGCGGCGCCAAGTGGGAAAGGGTGGTTTTGAGGGTGAAGGCAGCAGGAAAGCCCGCAGCCCCCAGGTCTGTGGGGCTATGCAAGCGGTTCCCAAAGAGCTTTAGAACAAGGCATAGTGTTCCCTGCTTGCTCTTTGGTCCTGGGACCCATCTCCAGCCATAGGGCCATTTTTGTGCCTAGCACGGCGCCAAGTGGGAAAGGGTGGTGTCGAGGCTGAAGGCAGCAGGAAAGCCCGCTGCCCCCAGGTCTGTAGGGCTGCGCAAGTGGTTCCCACAGAGCTTTAGAACAAGGCATAGTTTTCCCTGCTGGCTCTTTGGTCCTGGGACCCATCTCCAGCCATAGGGCCATTTTTGTGCCTAGCACGGCGCCAAGTGGGAAAGGGTGGTGTCGAGGCTTAAGGCAGCAGGAAAGCCCGCAGCCCGCAGGTCTGTGGGGCTACGCAAGCGCTTCCCAAAGAGCTTTAGAACAAGGCATAGTTTTCCCTGCTGGCTCCTTGGGCGGGGGACTCATCTCCAGCCGTATGGCCATTTTTGTGCCTGCAACGGCTCCAAGAGTGAAAGGGTGGTGTCGAGGCTGAATGCAGCAGGAAAGCCCGCAGCCCCCAGGTCTGTGGGGCTACGCAAGTGGTTCCCAAAGAGCTTTTGAACAAGGCATAGTTTTCCCTGCTGGCTCTTTGGGCGTGGGACTCATGTCCAGCCATATGGCCATTTTTGTGCCTGGCGCGGGGCCATGTGGGAAAGGGTGGTGTCGAGGGTGAAGGCAGCAGCAAAGGTCGCAGGCGCCAGGTCTGTGGGGCTACGTATGCGGTTCCCAAAGAGCTTTAGAACAAGGCATAGTTTTCCCTGCTTGCTCTTTGGGCCTGGGACTCATCTCCAGCCGTATGGCCATTTTTGTGCCTGGCGCGGCGCCAAGTGGGAAAGGGTGGTGTCGAGGCTGAAGGCAGCATGAAAGCCTGCAGCCCCCAGGTCTGTGGGGTTACGCAAGCGGTTCCCAAAGAGCTTTAGAACAAGGCATTATTTTCCCTGCTGGCTCTTTGGGCAGGGGTTCCATCTCCAGCCGTATGGCCATTTTTGTGGCTGGCGCGGCGCCAAGTGGGAAAGGGTGGTTTTGAGGCTGAAGGCAGCAGGAAAGCCCGCAGCCCGCAGGTCTGTGGGGCTACGCAAGCGGTTCCCAAAGAGCTTTAGAACAAGGCATAGTTTTCCCTGCTGGCTCCTTGGGCGGGGGACTCATCTCCAGCCGTATGGCCATTTTTGTGCCTGCAACGGCTCCAAGAGGGAAAGGGTTGTGTCGAGGCTTAAGGCAGCAGGAAAGCCCGCAGCCCCCAGGTCTGTGGGGCTACGCAAGAGGTTCCCAAAGAGCTTTAGAACAAGGCATAGTTTTCCCTGCTGGATCCTTGGGCGGGGGACTCATCTCCAGCCCTATGGCCATTTTTGTGCCTGCAACGGCTCCAAGAGGGAAAGGGTTGTGTCGAGGCTTAAGGCAGCAGGAAAGCCCGCAGCCCCCAGGTCTG